>NC_074697.1:13646738-13711738 GCF_029448725.1 Salvelinus fontinalis | reverse complement strand
TATAAATGTTTATCCTCTCCAAAACCTCTCCTGAATTGGGGTCGGCTTGACTGTAGAGCATGTCCTCAAACGCTGACGAAGTCATGCTAACATTTTTCTTAAGAAACAAGCAAAGATTTAAAAAAAATAATATATATATATATATATAAAAACATGCACTACAGCCTCTCTCCAAGGTTTCACAGTTGGAATTAAATTGGATCTCAGCAACAACCAACGTTTTAAAGAAAGAGAGTAAATGGAAGCGTCTCTAAATTCACACTGGGCTCAACACTAAAAGGAGTGTTGATGTTAGTACTATCAAAGGCCGCTGTGTGTGTGCGTGTGCGTGTGCGTATATGTGTGTGTGTGTGTGTGTGTGTGTGTGTGCGTGCGTGTGCGTGTGCGTGCGCGTGTGCGTGCGCGTGTGTGTTCCGCCCCAGAAGCGGATATCAGAAAGTACAACGCTCAACAATAATTCTGATTGTCTTTTAATGAGGAAATATTTATTTCATTGACGTAGAAAACAAAATGAAGGGATCAGTAAACCAGAGGGTATTTTCAATAATATGAAGGTTTTAGAAACGTATTTAGAAGGTTTTAAGAAAAAGGGCCTGTATGCTGACAAGAGAAAGAGTTAGATACTGCAGAGATCTCCCACAATCCTTTGATGTTAGTTAGACACTGCAGAGATCTCCCACAATCCTTTGATGTTAGTTAGACACTGCAGAGATCTCCCACAATCCTTTGATGTTAGTTAGATACTGCAGAGATCTCCCACAGTCCTTTGATGTTAGTTAGATACCGTAGAGATCTCATACAGTCCTTTAATGTTAGTTAGATACTGCAGAGATCTCCCACAATCCTTTGATGTTAGTTAGATACCACAAAGATCTCCCACAGTCCTTTAATGTTAGTTAGATACTGCTGAGATCTCCCACAATCCTTTGATGTTAGTTAGATACCACAAAGATCTCCCACAGTCCTGGGATGTTAGTTAGATACTGCAGAGATCTCATACAGTCCTTTAATGTTAGTTAGATACCGTAGAGATCTCATACAATCATTGGATGTTAGTTAGACACTGCAGAGATCTCCCACAATCCTTTGATGTTAGTTAGACACTGCAGAGATCTCCCACAGTCCTTTGAGGTTAGTTAGACACTGCAGAGATCTCACACAGTCCTTGCATATTAGTTACTGTCACGATCTTTTGTAGAAACGGACCAAGGCGCAGCGAATGTTGAGTTCCACATCATTTATTAATAGTGAAAACTTAACAAAAACAATAAACGAACAACGAACCGTATGACTACAGAGGTGCTACATACACTTACTCAAAATACAATATCCCACAAACGCAGGTGGGAACAATAACTAGTTAAATATTATCCCCAATTAGAGACAACGATTACCAGCTGCCTCTAATTGGGAATCATTCAAATTCACCAACATAGAAAAAATAAACAGGAACCCCACATAGAAATAATCAACTAGAATAACCCCCAGTCAAGCCCTGACCTACTATACCATAGAGAAACAAAGGTCAGGTCAGGGCGTGACACTTAGACACCCGCAGAGTTCTCACACAATCCTTGGATGTTAGCATCCCTTTGAATCTTGAGTATTGTTAGAAAATTGTGGATGACAGAAATAATTATAAATATTATTAACTTAGTCGTGTGGAGACAGAGCCCACTGGGAACTACACTCGTTCAATCAATGTTGATTCCATTTCAATGAAATGACGTTGAACCAACGTGGAATAGACATTGAATTGAGCTCTGTGCCCAGTGGGCGCTCCAGGGCATTTAGTTAATCCGCGGGCCACCTTTCAACACACACAAACACACACTACATACACACACACACACACACACACACACACACACACACACACACACACACACACACACACACACACACACACACACACACACACACACACACACACACACACACACACACACACACACACACACACACACAGACACACACGTCACACACACACAGTCCCTGATCACTAGACTCAATGGAAGACAAGCATCTCCGGAGCTCCTCATCTGATTTGATGTTTTATTTTGAAGGAGAAAGAAAACAATTTAATTTCGCAGCGGCTGACTGCACTTCTGGAGATAAGCCAGGCCAGCTTCCCTTCATGGAAAATGTCTTGCCTACATCACAAATGGCACCCTATTCCCTACACAGTGCACTACTTTTGACCAGGGCCCTGTAAGAGTGCACTAGATAGGGAAAGAGGAACAATTTGAGATGAAGTCTTGGAGCTTAGCAGACACACAGTACACACATCTCATCACAGTGTTAATTTGGGAAGGAGGGAATTAAGCATGATAACTAACTATAGACATCATTCAGCATGATAACTAACTATAGACATCATTCAGCATGATAACTAACTAACTATAGACATCATTCAGCATGATAACTAACTAACTATAGACATCATTCAGCATGATAACTAACTATAGACATCATTCAGCATGATAACTAACTAACTATAGACATCATTCAACATGATAACTAACTATAGACATCATTCAGCATGATAACTAACTATAGACATCATTCAGCATGATAACTAACTATAGACATCATTCAGCATGATAACTAACTAACTATAGACATCATTCAACATGATAACTAACTATAAACATCATTCAACATGATAACTAACTTTAGACATCATTCAGCATGATAACTAACTAACTATAGACATCATTCAGCATGATAACTAACTAACTATAGACATCATTCAGCATGATAACTAACTAACTATAGACATCATTCAGCATGATAACTAACTATAGACATCATTCAGCATGATAACTAACTATAGACATCATTCAGCATGATAACTAACTAACTATAGACATCATTCAGCATGATAACTAACTAACTATAGACATCATTCAACATGATAACTAATTATAGACATCATTCAACATGATAACTAACTATAGACATCATTCAACATGATAACTAACTATAGACATCATTCAGCATGATAACTAACTAACTATAGACATCATTCAGCATGATAACTAACTATAGATATCATTCAGCATGATAACTAACTATAGACATCATTCAGCATGATAACTAACTATAGACATCATTCAGCATGATAACTAACTAACTATAGACATCATTCAACATGATAACTAACTATAGACATCATTCAGCATGATAACTAACTATAGACATCATTCAACATGATAACTAACTATAGACATCATTCAGCATGATAACTAACTAACTATAGACATCATTCAGCATGATAACTAACTAACTATAGACATCATTCAGCATGATAACTAACTAACTATAGACATCATTCAGCATGATAACTAACTATAGACATCATTCAGGATGATAACTAACTATAGACATCATTCAGCATGATAACTAACTAACTATAGACATCATTCAGCATGATAACTAACTAACTATAGACATCATTCAACATGATAACTAACTATAGACATCATTCAACATGATAACTAACTAACTATAGACATCATTCAGCATGATAACTAACTATAGACATCATTCAACATGATAACTAACTATAGACATCATTCAACATGATAACTAACTAACTATAGACATCATTCAACATGATAACTAACTATAGACATCATTCAACATGATAACTAACTAACTATAGACATCATTCAACATGATAACTAACTATAGACATCATTCAACATGATAACTAACTATAGACATCATTCAACATGATAACTAACTAACTATAGACATCATTCAACATGATAACTAACTAACTATAGACATCATTCAACATGATAACTAACTATAGACATCATTCAACATGATAACTAACTATAGACATCATTCAGCATGATAACTAACTATAGACATCATTCAGCATGATAACTAACTAACTATAGACATCATTCAGCATGATAACTAACTAACTATAGACATCATTCAGCATGATAACTAACTAACTATAGACATCATTCAGCATGATAACTAACTAACTATAGACATCATTCAGCATGATAACTAACTAACTATAGACATCATTCAGCATGATAACTAACTATAGACATCATTCAGCATGATAACTAACTATAGACATCATTCAACATGATAACTAACTATAGACATCATTCAACATGATAACTAACTATAGACATCATTCAACATGATAACTAACTAACTATAGACATCATTCAACATGATAACTAACTAACTATAGACATCATTCAACATGATAACTAACTATAGACATCATTCAACATGATAACTAACTATAGCCATCATTCAGCATGATAACTAACTATAGACATCATTCAGCATGATAACTAACTAACTATAGACATCATTCAGCATGATAACTTACTAACTATAGACATCATTCAGCATGATAACTAACTATAGACATCATTCAGCATGATAACTAACTAACTATAGACATTATTCAGCATGATAACTAACTATAGACATCATTCAGCATGATAACTAACTATAGACATCATTCAGCATGATAACTAACTATAGACATCATTCAACATGATAACTAACTATAGACATCATTCAGCATGATAACTAACTAACTATAGACATCATTCAGCATGATAACTAACTAACTATAGACATCATTCAGCATGATAACTAACTATAGACATCATTCAACATGATAACTAACTATAGACATCATTCAACATGATAACTAACTATAGACATCATTCAGCATGATAACTAACTATAGACATCATTCAGCATGATAACTAACTATAGACATCATTCAGCATGATAACTAACTATAGACATCATTCAGCATGATAACTAACTACAGACATCATTCAGCATGATAACTAACTAACTATAGACATCATTCAGCATGATAACTAACTATAGACATCATTCAGCATGATAACTAACTAACTATAGACATCATTCAGCATGATAACTAACTAACTATAGACATCATTCAGCATGATAACTAACTATAGACATCATTCAGCATGATAACTAACTATAGCCATCATTCAGCATGATAACTAACTATAGACATCATTCAGCAAGATAACTAACTATAGACATCATTCAGCATGATAACTGACTAACTATAGACATCATTCAGCATGATAACTAACTATAGACATCATTCAGCATGATAACTAACTAACTATAGACATCATTCAACATGATAACTAACTATAGACATCATTCAGCATGATAACTAACTATAGACATCATTCAGCATGATAACTAACTATAGACATCATTCAGCATGATAACTAACTAACTATAGACATCATTCAGCATGATAACTAACTAACTATAGACATCATTCAGCATGATAACTAACTAACTATAGACATCATTCAGCATGATAACTAACTAACTATAGACATCATTCAGCATGATAACTAACTATAGACATCATTCAGCATGATAACTAACTAACTATAGACATCATTCAACATGATAACTAACTATAGACATCATTCAACATGATAACTAACTATAGACATCATTCAGCATGATAACTAACTATAGACATCATTCAACATGATAACTAACTAACTATAGACATCATTCAGCATGATAACTAACTATAGACATCATTCAGCATGATAACTAACTATAGACATCATTCAACATGATAACTAACTATAGACATCATTCAACATGATAACTAACTATAGACATCATTCAGCATGATAACTAACTAACTATAGACATCATTCAACATGATAACTAACTATAGACATCATTCAGCATGATAACTAACTATAGACATCATTCAACATGATAACTAACTAACTATAGACATCATTCAGCATGATAACTAACTATAGACATCATTCAGCATGATAACTAACTATAGACATCATTCAACATGATAACTAACTATAGACATCATTCAACATGATAACTAACTATAGACATCATTCAGCATGATAACTAACTAACTATAGACATCATTCAACATGATAACTAACTATAGACATCATTCAGCATGATAACTAACTATAGACATCATTCAACATGATAACTAACTATAGACATCATTCAGCATGATAACTAACTATAGACATCATTCAGCATGATAACTAACTAACTATAGACATCATTCAGCATGATAACTAACTATAGACATCATTCAGCATGATAACTAACTATAGACATCATTCAACATGATAACTAACTATAGACATCATTCAGCATGATAACTAACTAACTATAGACATCATTCAACATGATAACTAACTACAGACATCATTCAGCATGATAACTAACTAACTATAGACATCATTCAGCATGATAACTAACTATAGACATCATTCAGCATGATAACTAACTATAGACATCATTCAGCATGATAACTAACTAACTATAGACATCATTCAGCATGATAACTAACTATAGACATCATTCAACATGATAACTAACTATAGACATCATTCAACATGATAACTAACTATAGACATCATTCAGCATGATAACTAACTAACTATAGACATCATTCAGCATGATAACTAACTAACTATAGACATCATTCAGCATGATAACTAACTAACTATAGACATCATTCAACATGATAACTAACTATAGACATCATTCAACATGATAACTAACTAACTATAGACATCATTCAGCATGATAACTAACGATAGACATCATTCAGCATGATAACTAACTATAGACATCATTCAGCATGATAACTAACTATAGACATCATTCAGCATGATAACTAACTAACTATAGACATCATTCAGCATGATAACTAACTAACTATAGACATCATTCAGCATGATAACTAACTAACTATAGACATCATTCAACATGATAACTAACTATAGACATCATTCAGCATGATAACTAACTAACTATAGACATCATTCAACATGATAACTAACTAACTATAGACATCATTCAACATGATAACTAACTATAGACATCATTCAGCATGATAACTAACTAACTATAGACATCATTCAGCATGATAACTAACTAACTATAGACATCATTCAGCATGATAACTAACTATAGACATCATTCAGCATGATAACTAACTAACTATAGACATCATTCAGCATGATAACTAACTATAGACATCATTCAGCATGATAACTAACTAACTATAGACATCATTCAGCATGATAACTAACTAACTATAGACATCATTCAGCATGATAACTAACTATAGACATCATTCAGCATGATAACTAACTAACTATAGACATCATTCAGCATGATAACTAACTAACTATAGACATCATTCAGCATGATAACTAACTAACTATAGACATCATTCAGCATGATAACTAACTATAGACATCATTCAGCATGATAACTAACTATAGACATCATTCAGCATGATAACTAACTATAGACATCATTCAGCATGATAACTAACTATAGACATCATTCAGCATGATAACTAACTAACTATAGACATCATTCAACATGATAACTAACGATAGACATCATTCAGCATGATAACTAACTATAGACATCATTCAACATGATAACTAACTATAGACATCATTCAGCATGATAACTAACTAACTATAGACATCATTCAACATGATAACTAACTACAGACATCATTCAGCATGATAACTAACTAACTATAGACATCATTCAGCATGATAACTAACTATAGACATCATTCAGCATGATAACTAACTATAGACATCATTCAGCATGATAACTAACTAACTATAGACATCATTCAGCATGATAACTAACTATAGACATCATTCAACATGATAACTAACTATAGACATCATTCAACATGATAACTAACTATAGACATCATTCAGCATGATAACTAACTATAGACATCATTCAGCATGATAACTAACTAACTATAGACATCATTCAGCATGATAACTAACTAACTATAGACATCATTCAACATGATAACTAACTATAGACATCCTTCAACATGATAACTAACTAACTATAGACATCATTCAGCATGATAACTAACGATAGACATCATTCAGCATGATAACTAACTATAGACATCATTCAGCATGATAACTAACTATAGACATCATTCAGCATGATAACTAACTAACTATAGACATCATTCAGCATGATAACTAACTAACTATAGACATCATTCAACATGATAACTAACTATAGACATCATTCAGCATGATAACTAACTAACTATAGACATCATTCAACATGATAACTAACTAACTATAGACATCATTCAACATGATAACTAACTATAGACATCATTCAGCATGATAACTAACTAACTATAGACATAATTCAGCATGATAACTAACTATAGACATCATTCAGCATGATAACTAACTATAGACATCATGCAACATGATAACTAACTATAGACATCATTCAGCATGATAACTAACTAACTATAGACATCATTCAGCATGATAACTAACTAACTATAGACATCATTCAGCATGATAACTAACTATAGACATCATTCAGCATGATAACTAACTAACTATAGACATCATTCAGCATGATAACTAACTATAGACATCATTCAGCATGATAACTAACTAACTATAGACATCATTCAGCATGATAACTAACTAACTATAGACATCATTCAGCATGATAACTAACTATAGACATCATTCAGCATGATAACTAACTAACTATAGACATCATTCAGCATGATAACTAACTAACTATAGACATCATTCAGCATGATAACTAACTAACTATAGACATCATTCAGCATGATAACTAACTATAGACATCATTCAGCATGATAACTAACTATAGACATCATTCAGCATGATAACTAACTATAGACATCATTCAGCATGATAACTAACTATAGACATCATTCAGCATGATAACTAACTAACTATAGACATCATTCAACATGATAACTAACTATAGACATCATTCAGCATGATAACTAACTATAGACATCATTCAGCATGATAACTAACTAACTATAGACATCATTCAGCATGATAACTAACTATAGACATCATTCAGCATGATAACTAACTATAGACATCATTCAGCATGATAACTAACTAACTATAGACATCATTCAGCATGATAACTAACTAACTATAGACATCATTCAGCATGATAACTAACTAACTATAGACATCATTCAGCATGATAACTAACTAACTATAGACATCATTCAGCATGATAACTAACTATAGACATCATTCAGCATGATAACTAACTAACTATAGACATCATTCAGCATGATAACTAACTATAGACATCATTCAGCATGATAACTAACTATAGACATCATTCAGCATGATAACTAACTATAGACATCATTCAGCATGATAACTAACTATAGACATCATTCAACATGATAACTAACTATAGACATCATTCAGCATGATAACTAACTAACTATAGACATCATTCAGCATGATAACTAACTATAGACATCATTCAGCATGATAACTAACTATAGACATCATTCAACATGATAACTAAATAACTATAGACATCATTCAGCATGATAACTAACTAACTATAGACATCATTCAGCATGATAACTAACAAACTATAGACATCATTCAGCATGATAACTAACTAACTATAGACATCATTCAGCATGATAACTAACTAACTATAGACATCATTCAGCATGATAACTAACTAACTATAGACATCATTCAGCATGATAACTAACTATAGACATCATTCAGCATGATAACTAACTAACTATAGACATCATTCAGCATGATAACTAACTATAGACATCATTCAGCATGATAACTAACTAACTATAGACATCATTCAGCATGATAACTAACTATAGACATCATTCAGCATGATAACTAACTATAGACATCATTCAGCATGATAACTAACTAACTATAGACATCATTCAGCATGATAACTAACTAACTATAGACATCATTCAGCATGATAACTAACTAACTATAGACATCATTCAGCATGATAACTAACTATAGACATCATTCAGCATGATAACTATAGACATCATTCAACATGATAACTAACTATAGACATCATTCAACATGATAACTAACTAACTATAGACATCATTCAACATGATAACTAACTATAGACATCATTCAACATGATAACTAACTATAGACATCATTCAGCATGATAACTAACTATAGACATCATTCAACATGATAACTAACTAACTATAGACATCATTCAACATGATAACTAACTATAGACATCATTCAGCATGATAACTAACTATAGACATCATTCAACATGATAACTAACTATAGACATCATTCAGCATGATAACTAACTAACTATAGACATCATTCAACATGATAACTAACTATAGACATCATTCAGCACGATAACTAACTAACTATAGACATCATTCAGCATGATAACTAACTATAGACATCATTCAGCATGATAACTAACTATAGACATCATTCAGCATGATAACTAACTAACTATAGACATCATTCAGCATGATAACTAACTATAGACATCATTCAACATGATAACTAACTATAGACATCATTCAACATGATAACTAACTATAGACATCATTCAGCATGATAACTAACTAACTATAGACATCATTCAGCATGATAACTAACTAACTATAGACATCATTCAGCATGATAACTAACTAACTATAGACATCATTCAACATGATAACTAACTATAGACATCATTCAACATGATAACTAACTAACTATAGACATCATTCAGCATGATAACTAACGATAGACATCATTCAGCATGATAACTAACTATAGACATCATTCAGCATGATAACTAACTATAGACATCATTCAGCATGATAACTAACTAACTATAGACATCATTCAGCATGATAACTAACTAACTATAGACATCATTCAACATGATAACTAACTAACTATAGACATCATTCAACATGATAACTAACTATAGACATCATTCAGCATGAAAACTAACTAACTATAGACATCATTCAGCATGATAACTAACTATAGACATCATTCAGCATGATAACTAACTAACTATAGACATCATTCAGCATGATAACTAACTATAGACATCATTCAGCATGATAACTAACTATAGACATCATTCAGCATGATAACTAACTATAGACATCATTCAGCATGATAACTAACTATAGACATCATTCAACATGATAACTAACTATAGACATCATTCAGCATGATAACTAACTATAGACATCATTCAACATGATAACTAAATAACTATAGACATCATTAAGCATGATAACTAACTAACTATAGACATCATTCAGCATGATAACTAACTATAGACATCATTCAGCATGAAAACTAACTAACTATAGACATCATTCAGCATGATAACTAACTAACTATAGACATCATTCAGCATGATAACTAACTATAGACATCATTCAGCATGATAACTAACTAACTATAGACATCATTCAGCATGATAACTAACTAACTATAGACATCATTCAACATGATAACTAACTATAGACATCATTCAGCATGATAACTAACTAACTATAGACATCATTCAAAATGATAACTAACTAACTATAGACATCATTCAGCATGATAACTAACTAACTATAGACATCATTCAACATGATAACTAACTATAGACATCATTCAGCATGATAACTAACTATAGACATCATTCAGCATGATAACTAACTAACTATAGACATCATTCAGCATGATAACTAACTAACTATAGACATCATTCAACATGATAACTAACTATAGACATCATTCAACATGATAACTAACTATAGACATCATTCAACATGATAACTAACTATAGACATCATTCAGCATGATAACTAACTAACTATAGACATCATTCAGCATGATAACTAAGTAACTATAGACATCATTCAGCATGATAACTAACTATAGACATCATTCAGCATGATAACTAACTAACTATAGACATCATTCAGCATGATAACTAACTAACTATAGACATCATTCAGCATGATAACTAACTAACTATAGACATCATTCAGCATGATAACTAACTAACTATAGACATCATTCAGCATGATAACTAACTATAGACATCATTCAGCATGATAACTAACTAACTATAGACATCATTCAGCATGATAACTAACTATAGACATCATTCAGCATGATAACTAACTATAGACATCATTCAGCATGATAACTAACTATAGACATCATTCAGCATGATAACTAACTATAGACATCATTCAGCATGATAACTAACTATAGACATCATTCAGCATGATAACTAACTATAGACATCATTCAACATGATAACTAACTATAGACATCATTCAGCATGATAACTAACTATAGACATCATTCAACATGATAACTAACTATAGACATCATTCAACATGATAACTAACTAACTATAGACATCATTCAACATGATAACTAACTATAGACATCATTCAACATGATAACTAACTAACTATAGACATCATTCAACATGATAACTAACTAACTATAGACATCATTCAGCATGATAACTAACTATAGACATCATTCAGCATGATAACTAACTATAGACATCATTCAGCATGATAACTAACTATAGACATCATTCAACATGATAACTAACTATAGACATCATTCAGCATGATAACTAACTAACTATAGACATCATTCAACATGATAACTAACTAACTATAGACATCATTCAGCATGATAACTAACTAACTATAGACATCATTCAACATGATAACTAACTAACTATAGACATCATTCAGCATGATAACTAACTAACTATAGACATCATTCAACATGATAACTAACTATAGACATCATTCAGCATGATAACTAACTAACTATAGACATCATTCAGCATGATAACTAACTATAGACATCATTCAACATGATAACTAACTATAGACATCATTCAACATGATAACTAACTATAGACATCATTCAGCATGATAACTAACTAACTATAGACATCATTCAGCATGATAACTAACTAACTATAGACATCATTCAGCATGATAACTAACTATAGACATCATTAAGCATGATAACTAACTATAGACATCATTCAGCATGATAACTAACTATAGACATCATTCAACATGATAACTAACTATAGACATCATTCAGCATGATAACTAACTAACTATAGACATCATTCAGCATGATAACTAACTATAGACATCATTCAGCATGATAACTAACTATAGACATCATTCAACATGATAACTAACTATAGACATCATTCAGCATGATAACTAACTATAGACATCATTCAGCATGATAACTAACTATAGACATCATTCAACATGATAACTAACTATAGACATCATTCAACATGATAACTAACTATAGACATCATTCAGTATGATAACTAACTAACTATAGACATCATTCAGCATGATAACTAAGTAACTATAGACATCATTCAGCATGATAACTAACTATAGACATCATTCAGCATGATAACTAACTAACTATAGACATCATTCAACATGATAACTCACTATAGACATCATTCAGCATGATAACTAACTATAGACATCATTCAACATGATAACTAACTATAGACATCATTCAGCATGATAACTAACTATAGACATCATTCAACATGATAACTAACTAACTATAGACATCATTCAGCATGATAACTAACTAACTATAGACATCATTCAACATGATAACTAACTATAGACATCATTCAGCATGATAACTAACTATAGACATCATTCAGCATGATAACTAACTATAGACATCATTCAGCATGATAACTAACTATAGACATCATTCAGCATGATAACTAACTATAGACATCATTCAACATGATACCTAACTACCTATAGACATCATTCAGCATGATAACTAACTATAGACATCATTCAACATGATAACTAACTATAGACATCATTCAGCATGATAACTAACTAACTATAGACATCATTCAGCATGATAACTAACTATAGACATCATTCAGCATGATAACTAACTAACTATAGACATCATTCAACATGATAACTAACTAACTATAGACATCATTCAGCATGATAACTAACTAACTATAGACATCATTCAACATGATAACTAACTAACTATAGACATCATTCAGCATGATAACTAACTAACTATAGACATCATTCAACATGATAACTAACTATAGACATCATTCAGCATGATAACTAACTAACTATAGACATCATTCAGCATGATAACTAACTATAGACATCATTCAACATGTTAACTAACTATAGACATCATTCAACATGATAACTAACTATAGACATCATTCAGCATGATAACTAACTAACTATAGACATCATTCAGCATGATAACTAACTAACTATAGACATCATTCAGCATGATAACTAACTATAGACATCATTAAGCATGATAACTAACTATAGACATCATTCAGCATGATAACTAACTATAGACATCATTCAACATGATAACTAACTATAGACATCATTCAGCATGATAACTAACTAACTATAGACATCATTCAGCATGATAACTAACTATAGACATCATTCAGCATGATAACTAACTAACTATAGACATCATTCAGCATGATAACTAACTATAGACATCATTCAACATGATAACTAACTATAGACATCATTCAACATGATAACTAACTATAGACATCATTCAGCATGATAACTAACTAACTATAGACATCATTCAGCATGATAACTAACTAACTATAGACATCATTCAGCATGATAACTAACTATAGACATCATTAAGCATGATAACTAACTATAGACATCATTCAGCATGATAACTAACTATAGACATCATTCAACATGATAACTAACTATAGACATCATTCAGCATGATAACTAACTAACTATAGACATCATTCAGCATGATAACTAACTATAGACATCATTCAGCATGATAACTAACTATAGACATCATTCAACATGATAACTAACTATAGACATCATTCAGCATGATAACTAACTATAGACATCATTCAGCATGATAACTAACTATAGACATCATTCAACATGATAACTAACTATAGACATCATTCAACATGATAACTAACTATAGACATCATTCAGCATGATAACTAACTAACTATAGACATCATTCAGCATGATAACTAACTAACTATAGACATCATTCAGCATGATAACTAACTATAGACATCATTCAGCATGATAACTAACTATAGACATCATTCAACATGATAACTAACTATAGACATCATTCAGCATGATAACTAACTATAGACATCATTCAACATGATAACTAACTAACTATAGACATCATTCAGCATGATAACTAACTAACTATAGACATCATTCAACATGATAACTAACTATAGACATCATTCAGCATGATAACTAACTATAGACATCATTCAGCATGATAACTAACTATAGACATCATTCAGCATGATAACTAACTATAGACATCATTCAGCATGATAACTAACTATAGACATCATTCAACATGATAACTAACTAACTATAGACGTCATTCAGCATGATAACTAACTATAGACATCATTCAACATGATAACTAACTATAGACATCATTCAGCATGATAACTAACTAACTATAGACATCATTCAGCATGATAACTAACTATAGACATCATTCAGCATGATAACTAACTATAGACATCATTCAACATGATAACTAACTATAGACATCATTCAGCATGATAACTAACTATAGACATCATTCAGCATGATAAATAACTAACTATAGACATCATTCAGCATGATAACTAACTATAGACATCATTCAGCATGATAACTAACTATAGACATCATTCAGCATGATAACTAACTATAGACATCATTCAACATGATAACTAACTATAGACATCATTCAACATGATAACTAACTATAGACATCATTCAGTATGATAACTAACTAACTATAGACATCATTCAGCATGATAACTAAGTAACTATAGACATCATTCAGCATGATAACTAACTATAGACATCATTCAGCATGATAACTAACTAACTATAGACATCATTCAACATGATAACTAACTATAGACATCATTCAGCATGATAACTAACTATAGACATCATTCAACATGATAACTAACTATAGACATCATTCAGCATGATAACTAACTATAGACATCATTCAACATGATAACTAACTAACTATAGACATCATTCAGCATGATAACTAACTAACTATAGACATCATTCAACATGATAACTAACTATAGACATCATTCAGCATGATAACTAACTATAGACATCATTCAGCATGATAACTAACTATAGACATCATTCAGCATGATAACTAACTATAGACATCATTCAGTATGATAACTAACTATAGACATCATTCAACATGATACCTAACTAACTATAGACATCATTCAGCATGATAACTAACTATAGACATCATTCAACATGATAACTAACTATAGACATCATTCAGCATGATAACTAACTAACTATAGACATCATTCAGCATGATAGCTAACTATAGACATCATTCAGCATGATAACTAACTAACTATAGACATCATTCAACATGATAACTAACTAACTATAGACATCATTCAGCATGATAACTAACTAACTATAGACATCATTCAACATGATAACTAACTAACTATAGACATCATTCAGCATGATAACTAACTAACTATAGACATCATTCAACATGATAACTAACTATAGACATCATTCAGTATGATAACTAACTAACTATAGACATCATTCAGCATGATAACTAACTATAGACATCATTCAACATGATAACTAACTATAGACATCATTCAACATGATAACTAACTATAGACATCATTCAGCATGATAACTAATTAACTATAGACATCATTCAGCATGATAACTAACTAACTATAGACATCATTCAGCATGATAACTAACTATAGACATCATTAAGCATGATAACTAACTATAGACATCATTCAGCATGATAACTAACTATAGACATCATTCAACATGATAACTAACTATAGACATCATTCAGCATGATAACTAACTAACTATAGACATCATTCAGCATGATAACTAACTATAGACATCATTCAGCATGATAACTAACTATAGACATCATTCAACATGATAACTAACTATAGACATCATTCAGCATGATAACTAACTATAGACATCATTCAGCATGATAACTAACTATAGACATCATTCAACATGATAACTAACTATAGACATCATTCAACATGATAACTAACTATAGACATCATTCAGTATGATAACTAACTAACTATAGACATCATTCAGCATGATAACTAACTAACTATAGACATCATTCAGCATGATAACTAACTATAGACATCATTCAGCATGATAACTAACTATAGACATCATTCAACATGATAACTAACTATAGACATCATTCAGCATGATAACTAACTATAGACATCATTCAACATGATAACTAACTAACTATAGACATCATTCAGCATGATAACTAACTAACTATAGACATCATTCAACATGATAACTAACTATAGACATCATTCAGCATGATAACTAACTATAGACATCATTCAGCATGATAACTAACTATAGACATCATTCAGCATGATAACTAACTATAGACATCATTCAGCATGATAACTAACTATAGACATCATTCAACATGATAACTAACTAACTATAGACGTCATTCAGCATGATAACTAACTATAGACATCATTCAACATGATAACTAACTATAGACATCATTCAGCATGATAACTAACTAACTATAGACATCATTCAGCATGATAACTAACTATAGACATCATTCAGCATGATAACTAACTATAGACATTATTCAACATGATAACTAACTATAGACATCATTCAGCATGATAACTAACTATAGACATCATTCAGCATGATAAATAACTAACTATAGACATCATTCAGCATGATAACTAACTGTAGACATCATTCAACATGATAACTAACTATAGACATCATTCAGCATGATAACTAACTAACTATAGACATCATTCAGCATGATAACTAACTATAGACATCATTCAGCATGATAACTAACTATAGACATCATTCAACATGATAACTAACTATAGACATCATTCAGCATGATAACTAACTATAGACATCATTCAGCATGATAACTAACTATAGACATCATTCAACATGATAACTAACTATAGACATCATTCAACATGATAACTAACTATAGACATCATTCAGTATGATAACTAACTAACTATAGACATCATTCAGCATGATAACTAAGTAACTATAGACATCATTCAGCATGATAACTAACTATAGACATCATTCAGCATGATAACTAACTAACTATAGACATCATTCAACATGATAACTCACTATAGACATCATTCAGCATGATAACTAACTATAGACATCATTCAACATGATAACTAACTATAGACATCATTCAGCATGATAACTAACTATAGACATCATTCAACATGATAACTAACTAACTATAGACATCATTCAGCATGATAACTAACTAACTATAGACATCATTCAACATGATAACTAACTATAGACATCATTCAGCATGATAACTAACTATAGACATCATTCAGCATGATAACTAACTATAGACATCATTCAGCATGATAACTAACTATAGACATCATTCAGTATGATAACTAACTATAGACATCATTCAACATGATACCTAACTACCTATAGACATCATTCAGCATGATAACTAACTATAGACATCATTCAACATGATAACTAACTATAGACATCATTCAGCATGATAACTAACTAACTATAGACATCATTCAGCATGATAACTAACTATAGACATCATTCAGCATGATAACTAACTAACTATAGACATCATTCAACATGATAACTAACTAACTATAGACATCATTCAGCATGATAACTAACTAACTATAGACATCATTCAACATGATAACTAACTAACTATAGACATCATTCAGCATGATAACTAACTAACTATAGACATCATTCAACATGATAACTAACTATAGACATCATTCAGCATGATAACTAACTAACTATAGACATCATTCAGCATGATAACTAACTATAGACATCATTCAACATGTTAACTAACTATAGACATCATTCAACATGATAACTAACTATAGACATCATTCAGCATGATAACTAACTAACTATAGACATCATTCAGCATGATAACTAACTAACTATAGACATCATTCAGCATGATAACTAACTATAGACATCATTAAGCATGATAACTAACTATAGACATCATTCAGCATGATAACTAACTATAGACATCATTCAACATGATAACTAACTATAGACATCATTCAGCATGATAACTAACTAACTATAGACATCATTCAGCATGATAACTAACTATAGACATCATTCAGCATGATAACTAACTAACTATAGACATCATTCAGCATGATAACTAACTATAGACATCATTCAACATGATAACTAACTATAGACATCATTCAACATGATAACTAACTATAGACATCATTCAGCATGATAACTAACTAACTATAGACATCATTCAGCATGATAACTAACTAACTATAGACATCATTCAGCATGATAACTAACTATAGACATCATTAAGCATGATAACTAACTATAGACATCATTCAGCATGATAACTAACTATAGACATCATTCAACATGATAACTAACTATAGACATCATTCAGCATGATAACTAACTAACTATAGACATCATTCAGCATGATAACTAACTATAGACATCATTCAGCATGATAACTAACTATAGACATCATTCAACATGATAACTAACTATAGACATCATTCAGCATGATAACTAACTATAGACATCATTCAGCATGATAACTAACTATAGACATCATTCAACATGATAACTAACTATAGACATCATTCAACATGATAACTAACTATAGACATCATTCAGTATGATAACTAACTAACTATAGACATCATTCAGCATGATAACTAACTAACTATAGACATCATTCAGCATGATAACTAACTATAGACATCATTCAGCATGATAACTAACTATAGACATCATTCAACATGATAACTAACTATAGACATCATTCAGCATGATAACTAACTATAGACATCATTCAACATGATAACTAACTAACTATAGACATCATTCAGCATGATAACTAACTAACTATAGACATCATTCAACATGATAACTAACTATAGACATCATTCAGCATGATAACTAACTATAGACATCATTCAGCATGATAACTAACTATAGACATCATTCAGCATGATAACTAACTATAGACATCATTCAACATGATAACTAACTAACTATAGACATCATTCAACATGATAACTAACTATAGACATCATTCAACATGATAACTAACTATAGACATCATTCAGCATGATAACTAACTATAGACATCATTCAGTATGATAACTAACTATAGACATCATTCAACATGATACCTAACTAACTATAGACATCATTCAGCATGATAACTAACTATAGACATCATTCAACATGATAACTAACTATAGACATCATTCAGCATGATAACTAACTAACTATAGACATCATTCAGCATGATAACTAACTATAGACATCATTCAGCATGATAACTAACTAACTATAGACATCATTCAACATGATAACTAACTAACTATAGACATCATTCAGCATGATAACTAACTAACTATAGACATCATTCAACATGATAACTAACTAACTATAGACATCATTCAGCATGATAACTAACTAACTATAGACATCATTCAACATGATAACTAACTATAGACATCATTCAGCATGATAACTAACTAACTATAGACATCATTCAGCATGATAACTAACTATAGACATCATTCAACATGATAACTAACTATAGACATCATTCAACATGATAACTAACTATAGACATCATTCAGCATGATAACTAATTAACTATAGACATCATTCAGCATGATAACTAACTAACTATAGACATCATTCAGCATGATAACTAACTATAGACATCATTAAGCATGATAACTAACTATAGACATCATTCAGCATGATAACTAACTATAGACATCATTCAACATGATAACTAACTATAGACATCATTCAGCATGATAACTAACTAACTATAGACATCATTCAGCATGATAACTAACTATAGACATCATTCAGCATGATAACTAACTATAGACATCATTCAACATGATAACTAACTATAGACATCATTCAGCATGATAACTAACTATAGACATCATTCAGCATGATAACTAACTATAGACATCATTCAACATGATAACTAACTATAGACATCATTCAACATGATAACTAACTATAGACATCATTCAGTATGATAACTAACTAACTATAGACATCATTCAGCATGATAACTAACTAACTATAGACATCATTCAGCATGATAACTAACTATAGACATCATTCAGCATGATAACTAACTATAGACATCATTCAACATGATAACTAACTATAGACATCATTCAGCATGATAACTAACTATAGACATCATTCAACATGATAACTAACTAACTATAGACATCATTCAGCATGATAACTAACTAACTATAGACATCATTCAACATGATAACTAACTATAGACATCATTCAGCATGATAACTAACTATAGACATCATTCAGCATGATAACTAACTATAGACATCATTCAGCATGATAACTAACTATAGACATCATTCAGCATGATAACTAACTATAGACATCATTCAACATGATAACTAACTAACTATAGACGTCATTCAGCATGATAACTAACTATAGACATCATTCAACATGATAACTAACTATAGACATCATTCAGCATGATAACTAACTAACTATAGACATCATTCAGCATGATAACTAACTATAGACATCATTCAGCATGATAACTAACTATAGACATTATTCAACATGATAACTAACTATAGACATCATTCAGCATGATAACTAACTATAGACATCATTCAGCATGATAAATAACTAACTATAGACATCATTCAGCATGATAACTAACTGTAGACATCATTCAACATGATAACTAACTATAGACATCATTCAGCATGATAACTAACTAACTATAGACATCATTCAGCATGATAACTAACTATAGACATCATTCAGCATGATAACTAACTATAGACATCATTCAGCATGATAACTAACTATAGACATCATTCAGCATGATAACTAACTAACTATAGACATCATTCAGCATGATAACTAACTAACTATAGACATCATTCAGCATGATAACTAACTAACTATAGACATCATTCAGCATGATAACTAACTATAGACATCATTCAGCATGATAACTAACTATAGACATCATTCAGCATGATAACTAACTAACTCTAGACATCATTCAACATGATAACTAACTATAGACATCATTCAGCATGATAACTAACTATAGACATCATTCAGCATGATAACTAACTATAGACATCATTCAGCATGATAACTAACTAACTATAGACATCATTCAGCATGATAACTAACTAACTATAGACATCATTCAGCATGATAACTAACTATAGACATCATTCAGCATGATAACTAACTATAGACATCATTCAGCATGATAACTAACTAACTATAGACATCATTCAGCATGATAACTAACTAACTATAGACATCATTCAGCATGATAACTAACTATAGACATCATTCAGCATGATAACTAACTATAGACATCATTCAGCATGATAACTAACTAACTATAGACATCATTCAGCATGATAACTAACTAACTATAGACATCATTCAGCATGATAACTAACTATAGACATCATTCAGCATGATAACTAACTAACTATAGACATCATTCAGCATGATAACTAACTATAGACATCATTCAGCATGATAACTAACTATAGACATCATTCAACATGATAACTAACTATAGACATCATTCAACATGATAACTAACTATAGACATCATTCAGCATGATAACTAACTATAGACATCATTCAGCATGATAAATAACTAACTATAGACATCATCCAGCATGATAACTAACTGTAGACATCATTCAACATGATAACTAACTATAGACATCATTCAGCATGATAACTAACTAACTATAGACATCATTCAGCATGATAACTAACTATAGACATCATTCAACATGATAACTAACTATAGACATCATTCAGCATGATAACTAACTATAGACATCATTCAGCATGATAACTAACTATAGACATCATTCAGCATGATAACTAACTAACTATAGACATCATTCAGCATGATAACTAACTAACTATAGACATCATTCAGCATGATAACTAACTAACTATAGACATCATTCAGCATGATAACTAACTATAGACATCATTCAGCATGATAACTAAATAACTATAGACATCATTCAGCATGATAACTAACTATAGACATCATTCAGCATGATAACTAACTATAGACATCATTCAGCATGATAACTAACTATAGACATCATTCAGCATGATAACTAACTAACTATAGACATCATTCAGCATGATAACTAACTAACTATAGACATCATTCAGCATGATAACTAACTATAGACATCATTCAGCATGATAACTAACTATAGACATCATTCAGCATGATAACTAACTAACTATAGACATCATTCAGCATGATAACTAACTAACTATAGACATCATTAAGCATGATAACTAACTATAGACATCATTCAGCATGATAACTAACTATAGACATCATTCAACATGATAACTAACTATAGACATCATTCAGCATGATAACTAACTAACTATAGACATCATTCAGCATGATAACTAACTATAGACATCATTCAGCATGATAACTAACTATAGACATCATTCAACATGATAACTAACTATAGACATCATTCAGCATGATAACTAACTATAGACATCATTCAGCATGATAACTAACTATAGACATCATTCAACATGATAACTAACTATAGACATCATTCAACATGATAACTAACTATAGACATCATTCAGTATGATAACTAACTAACTATAGACATCATTCAGCATGATAACTAACTAACTATAGACATCATTCAGCATGATAACTAACTATAGACATCATTCAGCATGATAACTAACTATAGACATCATTCAACATGATAACTAACTATAGACATCATTCAGCATGATAACTAACTATAGACATCATTCAACATGATAACTAACTAACTATAGACATCATTCAGCATGATAACTAACTAACTATAGACATCATTCAACATGATAACTAACTATAGACATCATTCAGCATGATAACTAACTATAGACATCATTCAGCATGATAACTAACTATAGACATCATTCAGCATGATAACTAACTATAGACATCATTCAGCATGATAACTAACTATAGACATCATTCAACATGATAACTAACTAACTATAGACGTCATTCAGCATGATAACTAACTATAGACATCATTCAACATGATAACTAACTATAGACATCATTCAGCATGATAACTAACTAACTATAGACATCATTCAGCATGATAACTAACTATAGACATCATTCAGCATGATAACTGACTATAGACATCATTCAACATGATAACTAACTATAGACATCATTCAGCATGATAACTAACTATAGACATCATTCAGCATGATAAATAACTAACTATAGACATCATTCAGCATGATAACTAACTATAGACATCATTCAGCATGATAACTAACTATAGACATCATTCAGCATGATAACTAACTATAGACATCATTCAGCATGATAACTAACTATAGACATCATTCAACATGATAACTAACTATAGACATCATTCAGTATGATAACTAACTAACTATAGACATCATTCAGCATGATAACTAAGTAACTGTAGACATCATTCAGCATGATAACTAACTATAGACATCATTCAGCATGATAACTAACTAACTATAGACATCATTCAACATGATAACTAACTATAGACATCATTCAGCATGATAACTAACTATAGACATCATTCAACATGATAACTAACTATAGACATCATTCAGCATGATAACTAACTATAGACATCATTCAACATGATAACTAACTAACTATAGACATCATTCAGCATGATAACTAACTAACTATAGACATCATTCAACATGATAACTAACTATAGACATCATTCAGCATGATAACTAACTATAGACATCATTCAGCATGATAACTAACTATAGACATCATTCAGCATGATAACTAACTATAGACATCATTCAGTATGATAACTAACTATAGACATCATTCAACATGATACCTAACTAACTATAGACATCATTCAGCATGATAACTAACTATAGACATCATTCAACATGATAACTAACTATAGACATCATTCAGCATGATAACTAACTAACTATAGACATCATTCAGCATGATAACTAACTATAGACATCATTCAGCATGATAACTAACTAACTATAGACATCATTCAACATGATAACTAACTAACTATAGACATCATTCAGCATGATAACTAACTAACTATAGACATCATTCAACATGATAACTAACTAACTATAGACATCATTCAGCATGATAACTAACTAACTATAGACATCATTCAACATGATAACTAACTATAGACATCATTCAGCATGATAACTAACTAACTATAGACATCATTCAGCATGATAACTAACTATAGACATCATTCAACATGATAACTAACTATAGACATCATTCAACATGATAACTAACTATAGACATCATTCAGCATGATAACTAACTAACTATAGACATCATTCAGCATGATAACTAACTAACTATAGACATCATTCAGCATGATAACTAACTATAGACATCATTAAGCATGATAACTAACTATAGACATCATTCAGCATGATAACTAACTATAGACATCATTCAACATGATAACTAACTATAGACATCATTCAGCATGATAACTAACTAACTATAGACATCATTCAGCATGATAACTAACTATAGACATCATTCAGCATGATAACTAACTATAGACATCATTCAACATGATAACTAACTATAGACATCATTCAGCATGATAACTAACTATAGACATCATTCAGCATGATAACTAACTATAGACATCATTCAACATGATAACTAACTATAGACATCATTCAACATGATAACTAACTATAGACATCATTCAGTATGATAACTAACTAACTATAGACATCATTCAGCATGATAACTAACTAACTATAGACATCATTCAGCATGATAACTAACTATAGACATCATTCAGCATGATAACTAACTATAGACATCATTCAACATGATAACTAACTATAGACATCATTCAGCATGATAACTAACTATAGACATCATTCAACATGATAACTAACTAACTATAGACATCATTCAGCATGATAACTAACTAACTATAGACATCATTCAACATGATAACTAACTATAGACATCATTCAGCATGATAACTAACTATAGACATCATTCAGCATGATAACTAACTATAGACATCATTCAGCATGATAACTAACTATAGACATCATTCAGCATGATAACTAACTATAGACATCATTCAACATGATAACTAACTAACTATAGACGTCATTCAGCATGATAACTAACTATAGACATCATTCAACATGATAACTAACTATAGACATCATTCAGCATGATAACTAACTAACTATAGACATCATTCAGCATGATAACTAACTATAGACATCATTCAGCATGATAACTAACTATAGACATCATTCAACATGATAACTAACTATAGACATCATTCAGCATGATAACTAACTATAGACATCATTCAGCATGATAAATAACTAACTATAGACATCATTCAGCATGATAACTAACTGTAGACATCATTCAACATGATAACTAACTATAGACATCATTCAGCATGATAACTAACTAACTATAGACATCATTCAGCATGATAACGAACTATAGACATCATTCAGCATGATAACTAACTATAGACATCATTCAGCATGATAACTAACTATAGACATCATTCAGCATGATAACTAACTAACTATAGACATCATTCAGCATGATAACTAACTAACTATAGACATCATTCAGCATGATAACTAACTAACTATAGACATCATTCAGCATGATAACTAACTAACTATAGACATCATTCAGCATGATAACTAACTATAGACATCATTCAGCATGATAACTAAATAACTATAGACATCATTCAGCATGATAACTAACTATAGACATCATTCAGCATGATAACTAACTATAGACATCATTCAGCATGATAACTAACTAACTATAGACATCATTCAGCATGATAACTAACTAACTATAGACATCATTCAGCATGATAACTAACTATAGACATCATTCAGCATGATAACTAACTATAGACATCATTCAGCATGATAACTAACTAACTATAGACATCATTCAGCATGATAACTAACTAACTATAGACATCATTCAGCATGATAACTAACTATAGACATCATTCAGCATGATAACTAACTATAGACATCATTCAGCATGATAACTAACTAACTATAGACATCATTCAGCATGATAACTAACTAACTATAGACATCATTCAGCATGATAACTAACTATAGACATCATTCAGCATGATAACTAACTAACTATAGACATCATTCAGCATGATAACTAACTATAGACATCATTCAGCATGATAACTAACTATAGACATCATTCAACATGATAACTAACTATAGACATCATTCAGCATGATAACTAACTATAGACATCATTCAGCATGATAAATAACTAACTATAGACATCATCCAGCATGATAACTAACTGTAGACATCATTCAACATGATAACTAACTATAGACATCATTCAGCATGATAACTAACTAACTATAGACATCATTCAGCATGATAACGAACTATAGACATCATTCAACATGATAACTAACTATAGACATCATTCAGCATGATAACTAACTATAGACATCATTCAGCATGATAACTAACTAACTATAGACATCATTCAGCATGATAACTAACTAACTATAGACATCATTCAGCATGATAACTAACTAACTATAGACATCATTCAGCATGATAACTAACTATAGACATCATTCAGCATGATAACTAAATAACTATAGACATCATTCAGCATGATAACTAACTATAGACATCATTCAGCATGATAACTAACTATAGACATCATTCAGCATGATAACTAACTATAGACATCATTCAGCATGATAACTAACTAACTATAGACATCATTCAGCATGATAACTAACTAACTATAGACATCATTCAGCATGATAACTAACTATAGACATCATTCAGCATGATAACTAACTATAGACATCATTCAGCATGATAACTAACTAACTATAGACATCATTCAGCATGATAACTAACTAACTATAGACATCATTCAGCATGATAACTAACTATAGACATCATTCAGCATGATAACTAACTATAGACATCATTCAGCATGATAACTAACTATAGACATCATTCAGCATGATAACTAACTATAGACATCATTCAGCATGATAACTAACTATAGACATCATTCAGCATGATAACTAACTATAGACATCATTCAGCATGATAACTAACTAACTATAGACATCATTCAGCATGATAACTAACTATAGACATCATTCAGCATGATAACTAACTATAGACATCATTCAGCATGATAACTAACTAACTATAGACATCATTCAGCATGATAACTAACTAACTATAGACATCATTCAGCATGATAACTAACTATAGACATCATTCAGCATGATAACTAACTATAGACATCATTCAGCATGATAACTAACTATAGACATCATTCAGCATGATAACTAACTATAGACATCATTCAGCATGATAACTAACTAACTATAGACATCATTCAGCATGATAACTAACTAACTATAGACATCATTCAGCATGATAACTAACTATAGACATCATTCAGCATGATAACTAACTAACTATAGACATCATTCAGCATGATAACTAACTATAGACATCATTCAGCATGATAACTAACTATAGACATCATTCAACATGATAACTAACTATAGACATCATTCAGCATGATAACTAACTATAGACATCATTCAGCATGATAAATAACTAACTATAGACATCATTCAGCATGATAACTAACTGTAGACATCATTCAACATGATAACTAACTATAGACATCATTCAGCATGATAACTAACTAACTATAGACATCATTCAGCATGATAACTAACTATAGACATCATTCAACATGATAACTAACTATAGACATCATTCAGCATGATAACTAACTATAGACATCATTCAGCATGATAACTAACTATAGACATCATTCAGCATGATAACTAACTAACTATAGACATCATTCAGCATGATAACTAACTAACTATAGACATCATTCAGCATGATAACTAACTAACTATAGACATCATTCAGCATGATAACTAACTATAGACATCATTCAGCATGATAACTAAATAACTATAGACATCATTCAGCATGATAACTAACTATAGACATCATTCAGCATGATAACTAACTATAGACATCATTCAGCATGATAACTAACTATAGACATCATTCAGCATGATAACTAACTAACTATAGACATCATTCAGCATGATAACTAACTAACTATAGACATCATTCAGCATGATAACTAACTATAGACATCATTCAGCATGATAACTAACTATAGACATCATTCAGCATGATTCCTCTTCAAGTTATCATAACTAACTAACTATAGACATCATTCAGCATGATAACTAACTAACTATAGACATCATTCAGCATGATAACTAACTATAGACATCATTCAGCATGATAACTAACTAACTATAGACATCATTCAGCATGATAACTAACTATAGACATCATTCAGCATGATAACTAACTATAGACATCATTCAGCATGATAACTAACTAACTATAGACATCATTCAGCATGATAACTAACTATAGACATCATTCAGCATGATAACTAACTAACTATAGACATCATTCAGCATGATAACTAACTATAGACATCATTCAGCATGATAACTAACTATAGACATCATTAAGCATGACAACTAACTATAGACATCATTCAGCATAATAACTAACTATAGACATCATTCAGCATGATAACTAACTATAGACATCATTCAGCATGATAACTAACTATAGACATCATTCAGCATGATAACTAACTATAGACATCATTCAGCATGATAACTAACTAACTATAGACATCATTCAGCATGATAACTAACTAACTATAGACATCATTCAGCATGATAACTAACTATAGACATCATTCAACATGATAACTAACTATAGACATCATTCAGCATGATAACTAACTATAGACATCATTCAGCATGATAACTAACTATAGACATCATTCAGCACGATAACTAACTATAGACATCATTCAGCATGATAACTAACTATAGACATCATTCAACATGATAACTAACTAACTATAGACATCATTCAGCATGATAACTAACTATAGACATCATTCAGCATGATAACTAACTAACTATAGACATCATTCAGCATGATAACTAACTAACTATAGACATCATTCAGCATGATAACTAACTAACTATAGACATCATTCAGCATGATAACTAACTATAGACATCATTCAGCATGATAACTAACTATAGACATCATTCAGCATGATAACTAACTATAGACATCATTCAACATGATAACTAACTATAGACATCATTCAGCATGATAACTAACTATAGACATCATTCAGCATGATAACTAACTAACTATAGACATCATTCAGCATGATAACTAACTAACTATAGACATCATTCAGCATGATAACTAACTATAGACATCATTCAACATGATAACTAACTATAGACATCATTCAGCATGATAACTAACTATAGACATCATTCAGCATGATAACTAACTATAGACATCATTCAGCATGATAACTAACTATAGACATCATTCAACATGATAACTAACTATAGACATCATTCAGCATGATAACTAACTATAGACATCATTCAGCATGATAACTAACTATAGACATCATTCAGCATGATAACTAACTATAGACATCATTCAGCATGATAACTAACTATAGACATCATTCAGCATGATAACTAACTATAGACATCATTCAACATGATAACTAACTAACTATAGACATCATTCAGCATGATAACTAACTATAGACATCATTCAGCATGATAACTAACTAACTATAGACATCATTCAGCATGATAACTAACTATAGACATCATTCAGCATGATAACTAACTAACTATAGACATCATTCAGCATGATAACTAACTAACTATAGACATCATTCAGCATGATAACTAACTATAGACATCATTCAGCATGATAACTAACTATAGACATCATTCAACATGATAACTAACTATAGACATCATTCAACATGATAACTAACTATAGACATCATTCAGCATGATAACTAACTATAGACATCATTCAACATGATAACTAACTATAGACATCATTCAGCATGATAACTAACTAACTATAGACATCATTCAACATGATAACTAACTATAGACATCATTCAGCACGATAACTAACTATAGACATCATTCAACATGATAACTAACTATAGACATCATTCAGCATGATAACTAACTATAGACATCATTCAGCATGATAACTAACTATAGACATCATTCAGCATGATAACTAACTATAGACATCATTCAGCATGATAACTAACTATAGACATCATTCAGCATGATAACTAACTATAGACATCATTCAACATGATAACTAACTAACTATAGACATCATTCAGCATGATAACTAACTATAGACATCATTCAGCATGATAACTAACTAACTATAGACATCATTCAGCATGATAACTAACTATAGACATCATTCAGCATGATAACTAACTAACTATAGACATCATTCAGCATGATAACTAACTAACTATAGACATCATTCAGCATGATAACTAACTATAGACATCATTCAGCATGATAACTAACTATAGACATCATTCAACATGATAACTAACTATAGACATCATTCAACATGATAACTAACTATAGACATCATTCAGCATGATAACTAACTATACACATCATTCAACATGATAACTAACTATAGACATCATTCAGCATGATAACTAACTAACTATAGACATCATTCAACATGATAACTAACTATAGACATCATTCAGCATGATAACTAACTATAGACATCATTCAGCATGATAACTAACTAACTATAGACATCATTCAGCATGATAACTAACTATAGACATCATTCAGCATGATAACTAACTATAGACATCATTCAGCATGATAACTAACTATAGACATCATTCAGCATGATAACTAACTAACTATAGACATCATTCAGCATGATAACTAACTAACTATAGACATCATTCAGCATGATAACTAACTATAGACATCATTCAGCATGATAACTAACTAACTATAGACATCATTCAACATGATAACTAACTATAGACATCATTCAGCATGATAACTAACTAACTATAGACATCATTCAGCATGATAACTAACTAACTATAGACATCATTCAGCATGATAACTAACTATAGACATCATTCAGCATGATAACTAACTAACTATAGACATCATTCAGCATGATAACTAACTATAGACATCATTCAGCATGATAACTAACTATAGACATCATTCAGCATGATAACTAACTATAGACATCATTCAGCATGATAACTAACTATAGACATCATTCAGCATGATAACTAACTATAGACATCATTCAACATGATAACTAACTATAGACATCATTCAGCATGATAACTAACTATAGACATCATTCAGCATGATAACTAACTAACTATAGACATCATTCAGCATGATAACTAACTAACTATAGACATCATTCAGCATGATAACTAACTAACTATAGACATCATTCAGCATGATAACTAACTTATAGACATCATTCAGCATGATAACTAACTAACTATAGACATCATTCAACATGATAACTTACTCACTATAGACATCATTCAGCATGATAACTAACTAACTATAGACATCATTCAGCATGATAACTAACTATAGACATCATTCAGCATGATAACTAACTATAGACATCATTCAGCATGATAACTAACTAACTATAGACATCATTCAGCATGATAACTAACTATAGACATCATTCAACATGATAACTAACTAACTATAGACATCATTCAGCATGATAACTAACTATAGACATCATTCAGCATGATAACTAACTATAGACATCATTCAGCATGATAACTAACTATATACATCATTCAGCATGATAACTAACTAACTATAGACATCATTCAGCATGATAACTAACTATAGACATCATTCAGCATGATAACTAACTATAGACATCATTCAGCATGATAACTAACTATAGACATCATTCAGCATGATAACTAACTAACTATAGACATCATTCAGCATGATAACTAACTATAGACATCATTCAGCATGATAACTAACTAACTATAGACATCATTCAGCATGATAACTAACTATAGACATCATTCAGCATGATAACTAACTAACTATAGACATCATTCAGCATGATAACTAACTATAGACATCATTCAGCATGATAACTAACTATAGACATCATTCAGCATGATAACTAACTATAGACATCATTCAGCATGATAACTAACTAACTATAGACATCATTCAGCATGATAACTAACTATAGACATCATTCAGCATGATAACTAACTAACTATAGACATCATTCAGCATGATAACTAACTATAGACATCATTCAGCATGATAACTAACTATAGACATCATTCAGCATGATAACTAACTATAGACATCATTCAACATGATAACTAACTAACTATAGACATCATTCAACATGATAACTAACTATAGACATCATTCAGCATGATAACTAACTATAGACATCATTCAGCATGATAACTAACTATAGACATCATTCAGCATGATAACTAACTATAGACATCATTCAGCATGATAACTATCTATAGACATCATTCAGCATGATAACTAACTATAGACATCATTCAGCATGATAACTAACTAACTATAGACATCATTCAACATGATAACTAACTATAGACATCATTCAGCATGATAACTAACTAACTATAGACATCATTCAGCATGATAACTAACTAACTATAGACATCATTCAGCATGATAACTAACTAACTATAGACATCATTCAGCATGATAACTAACTATAGACATCATTCAGCATGATAACTAACTAACTATAGACATCATTCAGCATGATAACTAACTATAGACATCATTCAGCATGATAACTAACTATAGACATCATTCAACATGAGAACTAACTATAGACATCATTCAGCATGATAACTAACTATAGACATCATTCAGCATGATAAATAACTAACTATAGACATCATTCAGCATGATAACTAACTGTAGACATCATTCAACATGATAACTAACTATAGACATCATTCAGCATGATAACTAACTAACTATAGACATCATTCAGCATGATAACGAACTATAGACATCATTCAACATGATAACTAACTATAGACATCATTCAGCATGATAACTAACTATAGACATCATTCAGCATGATAACTAACTATAGACATCATTCAGCATGATAACTAACTAACTATAGACATCATTCAGCATGATAACTAACTAACTATAGACATCATTCAGCATGATAACTAACTAACTATAGACATCATTCAGCATGATAACTAACTATAGACATCATTCAGCATGATAACTAAATAACTATAGACATCATTCAGCATGATAACTAACTATAGACATCATTCAGCATGATAACTAACTATAGACATCATTCAGCATGATAACTAACTATAGACATCATTCAGCATGATAACTAACTAACTATAGACATCATTCAGCATGATAACTAACTAACTATAGACATCATTCAGCATGATAACTAACTATAGACATCATTCAGCATGATAACTAACTATAGACATCATTCAGCATGATTCCTCTTCAAGTTATCATAACTAACTAACTATAGACATCATTCAGCATGATAACTAACTAACTATAGACATCATTCAGCATGATAACTAACTATAGACATCATTCAGCATGATAACTAACTAACTATAGACATCATTCAGCATGATAACTAACTATAGACATCATTAAGCATGATAACTAACTATAGACATCATTCAGCATGATAACTAACTAACTATAGACATCATTCAGCATGATAACTAACTATAGACATCATTCAGCATGATAACTAACTAACTATAGACATCATTCAGCATGATAACTAACTATAGACATCATTCAGCATGATAACTAACTATAGACATCATTAAGCATGACAACTAACTATAGACATCATTCAGCATAATAACTAACTATAGACATCATTCAGCATGATAACTAACTATAGACATCATTCAGCATGATAACTAACTATAGACATCATTCAGCATGATAACTAACTATAGACATCATTCAGCATGATAACTAACTAACTATAGACATCATTCAGCATGATAACTAACTAACTATAGACATCATTCAGCATGATAACTAACTATAGACATCATTCAACATGATAACTAACTATAGACATCATTCAGCATGATAACTAACTATAGACATCATTCAGCATGATAACTAACTATAGACATCATTCAGCACGATAACTAACTATAGACATCATTCAGCATGATAACTAACTATAGACATCATTCAACATGATAACTAACTAACTATAGACATCATTCAGCATGATAACTAACTATAGACATCATTCAGCATGATAACTAACTAACTATAGACATCATTCAGCATGATAACTAACTAACTATAGACATCATTCAGCATGATAACTAACTAACTATAGACATCATTCAGCATGATAACTAACTATAGACATCATTCAGCATGATAACTAACTATAGACATCATTCAGCATGATAACTAACTATAGACATCATTCAACATGATAACTAACTATAGACATCATTCAGCATGATAACTAACTATAGACATCATTCAGCATGATAACTAACTAACTATAGACATCATTCAGCATGATAACTAACTAACTATAGACATCATTCAGCATGATAACTAACTATAGACATCATTCAACATGATAACTAACTATAGACATCATTCAGCATGATAACTAACTATAGACATCATTCAGCATGATAACTAACTATAGACATCATTCAGCACGATAACTAACTATAGACATCATTCAACATGATAACTAACTATAGACATCATTCAGCATGATAACTAACTATAGACATCATTCAGCATGATAACTAACTATAGACATCATTCAGCATGATAACTAACTATAGACATCATTCAGCATGATAACTAACTATAGACATCATTCAGCATGATAACTAACTATAGACATCATTCAACATGATAACTAACTAACTATAGACATCATTCAGCATGATAACTAACTATAGACATCATTCAGCATGATAACTAACTAACTATAGACATCATTCAGCATGATAACTAACTATAGACATCATTCAGCATGATAACTAACTAACTATAGACATCATTCAGCATGATAACTAACTAACTATAGACATCATTCAGCATGATAACTAACTATAGACATCATTCAGCATGATAACTAACTATAGACATCATTCAACATGATAACTAACTATAGACATCATTCAACATGATAACTAACTATAGACATCATTCAGCATGATAACTAACTATACACATCATTCAACATGATAACTAACTATAGACATCATTCAGCATGATAACTAACTAACTATAGACATCATTCAACATGATAACTAACTATAGACATCATTCAGCACGATAACTAACTATAGACATCATTCAACATGATAACTAACTATAGACATCATTCAGCATGATAACTAACTATAGACATCATTCAGCATGATAACTAACTATAGGCATCATTCAGCATGATAACTAACTATAGACATCATTCAGCATGATAACTAACTATAGACATCATTCAGCATGATAACTAACTATAGACATCATTCAACATGATAACTAACTAACTATAGACATCATTCAGCATGATAACTAACTATAGACATCATTCAGCATGATAACTAACTAACTATAGACATCATTCAGCATGATAACTAACTATAGACATCATTCAGCATGATAACTAACTAACTATAGACATCATTCAGCATGATAACTAACTAACTATAGACATCATTCAGCATGATAACTAACTATAGACATCATTCAGCATGATAACTAACTATAGACATCATTCAACATGATAACTAACTATAGACATCATTCAACATGATAACTAACTATAGACATCATTCAGCATGATAACTAACTATACACATCATTCAACATGATAACTAACTATAGACATCATTCAGCATGATAACTAACTAACTATAGACATCATTCAACATGATAACTAACTATAGACATCATTCAGCATGATAACTAACTATAGACATCATTCAGCATGATAACTAACTAACTATAGACATCATTCAGCATGATAACTAACTATAGACATCATTCAGCATGATAACTAACTATAGACATCATTCAGCATGATAACTAACTATAGACATCATTCAGCATGATAACTAACTAACTATAGACATCATTCAGCATGATAACTAACTAACTATAGACATCATTCAGCATGATAACTAACTATAGACATCATTCAGCATGATAACTAACTAACTATAGACATCATTCAACATGATAACTAACTATAGACATCATTCAGCATGATAACTAACTAACTATAGACATCATTCAGCATGATAACTAACTAACTATAGACATCATTCAGCATGATAACTAACTATAGACATCATTCAGCATGATAACTAACTAACTATAGACATCATTCAGCATGATAACTAACTATAGACATCATTCAGCATGATAACTAACTATAGACATCATTCAGCATGATAACTAACTATAGACATCATTCAGCATGATAACTAACTATAGACATCATTCAGCATGATAACTAACTATAGACATCATTCAACATGATAACTAACTATAGACATCATTCAGCATGATAACTAACTATAGACATCATTCAGCATGATAACTAACTAACTATAGACATCATTCAGCATGATAACTAACTAACTATAGACATCATTCAGCATGATAACTAACTAACTATAGACATCATTCAGCATGATAACTAACTTATAGACCTCATTCAGCATGATAACTAACTAACTATAGACATCATTCAACATGATAACTTACTCACTATAGACATCATTCAGCATGATAACTAACTAACTATAGACATCATTCAGCATGATAACTAACTATAGACATCATTCAGCATGATAACTAACTATAGACATCATTCAGCATGATAACTAACTAACTATAGACATCATTCAGCATGATAACTAACTATAGACATCATTCAACATGATAACTAACTAACTATAGACATCATTCAGCATGATAACTAACTATAGACATCATTCAGCATGATAACTAACTATAGACATCATTCAGCATGATAACTAACTATATTCATCATTCAGCATGATAACTAACTAACTATAGACATCATTCAGCATGATAACTAACTATAGACATCATTCAGCATGATAACTAACTATAGACATCATTCAGCATGATAACTAACTATAGACATCATTCAACATGATAACTAACTAACTATAGACATCATTCAGCATGATAACTAACTATAGACATCATTCAGCATGATAACTAACTAACTATAGACATCATTCAGCATGATAACTAACTATAGACATCATTCAGCATGATAACTAACTAACTATAGACATCATTCAGCATGATAACTAACTAACTATAGACATCATTCAGCATGATAACTAACTATAGACATCATTCAGCATGATAACTAACTATAGACATCATTCAACATGATAACTAACTATAGACATCATTCAACATGATAACTAACTATAGACATCATTCAGCATGATAACTAACTATACACATCATTCAACATGATAACTAACTATAGACATCATTCAGCATGATAACTAACTAACTATAGACATCATTCAACATGATAACTAACTATAGACATCATTCAGCACGATAACTAACTATAGACATCATTCAACATGATAACTAACTATAGACATCATTCAGCATGATAACTAACTATAGACATCATTCAGCATGATAACTAACTATAGACATCATTCAGCATGATAACTAACTATAGACATCATTCAGCATGATAACTAACTATAGACATCATTCAGCATGATAACTAACTATAGACATCATTCAACATGATAACTAACTAACTATAGACATCATTCAGCATGATAACTAACTATAGACATCATTCAGCATGATAACTAACTAACTATAGACATCATTCAGCATGATAACTAACTATAGACATCATTCAGCATGATAACTAACTAACTATAGACATCATTCAGCATGATAACTAACTAACTATAGACATCATTCAGCATGATAACTAACTATAGACATCATTCAGCATGATAACTAACTATAGACATCATTCAACATGATAACTAACTATAGACATCATTCAACATGATAACTAACTATAGACATCATTCAGCATGATAACTAACTATACACATCATTCAACATGATAACTAACTATAGACATCATTCAGCATGATAACTAACTAACTATAGACATCATTCAACATGATAACTAACTATAGACATCATTCAGCATGATAACTAACTATAGACATCATTCAGCATGATAACTAACTAACTATAGACATCATTCAGCATGATAACTAACTATAGACATCATTCAGCATGATAACTAACTATAGACATCATTCAGCATGATAACTAACTATAGACATCATTCAGCATGATAACTAACTAACTATAGACATCATTCAGCATGATAACTAACTAACTATAGACATCATTCAGCATGATAACTAACTATAGACATCATTCAGCATGATAACTAACTAACTATAGACATCATTCAACATGATAACTAACTATAGACATCATTCAGCATGATAACTAACTAACTATAGACATCATTCAGCATGATAACTAACTAACTATAGACATCATTCAGCATGATAACTAACTATAGACATCATTCAGCATGATAACTAACTAACTATAGACATCATTCAGCATGATAACTAACTATAGACATCATTCAGCATGATAACTAACTATAGACATCATTCAGCATGATAACTAACTATAGACATCATTCAGCATGATAACTAACTATAGACATCATTCAGCATGATAACTAACTATAGACATCATTCAACATGATAACTAACTATAGACATCATTCAGCATGATAACTAACTAACTATAGACATCATTCAGCATGATAACTAACTATATTCATCATTCAGCATGATAACTAACTAACTATAGACATCATTCAGCATGATAACTAACTATAGACATCATTCAGCATGATAACTAACTATAGACATCATTCAGCATGATAACTAACTAACTATAGACATCATTCAGCATGATAACTAACTATAGACATCATTCAACATGATAACTAACTAACTATAGACATCATTCAGCATGATAACTAACTATAGACATCATTCAGCATGATAACTAACTATAGACATCATTCAGCATGATAACTAACTATATTCATCATTCAGCATGATAACTAACTAACTATAGACATCATTCAGCATGATAACTAACTATAGACATCATTCAGCATGATAACTAACTATAGACATCATTCAGCATGATAACTAACTATAGACATCATTCAGCATGATAACTAACTAACTATAGACATCATTCAGCATGATAAATAACTATAGACATCATTCAGCATGATAACTAACTAACTATAGACATCATTCAGCATGATAACTAACTATAGACATCATTCAGCATGATAACTAACTAACTATAGACATCATTCAGCATGATAACTAACTATAGACATCATTCAGCATGATAACTAACTATAGACATCATTCAGCATGATAACTAACTATAGACATCATTCAGCATGATAACTAACTAACTATAGACATCATTCAGCATGATAACTAACTATAGACATCATTCAGCATGATAACTAACTAACTATAGACATCATTCAGCATGATAACTAACTATAGACATCATTCAGCATGATAACTAACTATAGACATCATTCAGCATGATAACTAACTATAGACATCATTCAACATGATAACTAACTAACTATAGACATCATTGAACATGATAACTAACTATAGACATCATTCAGCATGATAACTAACTATAGACATCATTCAGCATGATAACTAACTATAGACATCATTCAGCATGATAACTAACTATAGACATCATTCAGCATGATAACTATCTATAGACATCATTCAGCATGATAACTAACTATAGACATCATTCAGCATGATAACTAACTAACTATAGACATCATTCAACATGATAACTAACTATAGACATCATTCAGCATGATAACTAACTAACTATAGACATCATTCAGCATGATAACTAACTAACTATAGACATCATTCAGCATGATAACTAACTAACTATAGACATCATTCAGCATGATAACTAACTATAGACATCATTCAGCATGATAACTAACTAACTATAGACATCATTCAGCATGATCTGGATAAGAGCGTCTGCTAAATGACTTAAATGTAAATGTAAATGTAAATAACTAACTATAGACATCATTCAGCATGATAACTAACTATAGACATCATTCAGCATGATAACTAACTATAGACATCATTCAGCATGATAAATAACTATAGACATCATTCAGCATGATAACTAACTATAGACATCATTCAGCATGATAACTAACTATAGACATCATTCAGCATGATAACTAACTAACTATAGACATCATTCAGCATGATAACTAACTAACTATAGACATCATTCAGCATGATAACTAACTAACTATAGACATCATTCAGCATGATAACTAACTATAGACATCATTCAGCATGATAACTAACTAACTATAGACATCATTCAGCATGATAACTAACTATAGACATCATTCAACATGATAACTAACTATAGACATCATTCAGCATGATAACTAACTATAGACATCATTCAGCATGATAACTAACTATAGACATCATTCAGCATGATAACTAACTAACTCTAGACATCATTCAACATGATAACTAACTATAGACATCATTCAGCATGATAACTAACTATAGACATCATTCAGCATGATAACTAACTATAGACATCATTCAGCATGATAACTAACTATAGACATCATTCAACATGATAACTAACTAACTATAGACATCATTCAACATGATAACTAACTATAGACATCATTCAACATGATAACTAACTATAGACATCATTCAACATGATAACTAACTATAGACATCATTCAGCATGATAACTAACTATAGACATCATTCAACATGATAACTAACTATAGACATCATTCAGCATGATAACTAACTATAGACATCATTCAACATGATAACTAACTAACTATAGACATCATTCAGCATGATAACTAACTAACTATAGACATCATTCAGCATGATAACTAACTATAGACATCATTCAGCATGATAACTAACTAACTATAGACATCATTCAGCATGATAACTAACTAACTATAGACATCATTCAGCATGATAACTAACTATAGACATCATTCAGCATGATAACTAACTATAGACATCATTCAGCATGATAACTAACTATAGACATCATTCAGCATGATAACTAACTATAGACATCATTCAGCATGATAACTAACTATAGACATCATTCAGCATGATAACTAACTATAGACATCATTCAGCATGATAACTAACTAACTATAGACATCATTCAGCATGATAACTAACTATAGACATCATTCAGCATGATAACTAACTAACTATAGACATCATTCAGCATGATAACTGACTAACTGTAGACATCATTCAGCATGATAACTAACTAACTGTAGACATCATTCAACATGATAACTAACTATAGACATCATTCAGCATGATAACTAACTAACTATAGACATCATTCAGCATGATAACTAACTAACTATAGACATCATTCAGCATGATAACTAACTATAGACATCATTCAGCATGATAACTAACTATAGACATCATTCAGCATGATAACTAACTATAGACATCATTCAGCATGATAACTAACTAACTCTAGACATCATTCAACATGATAACTAACTATAGACATCATTCAGCATGATAACTAACTATAGACATCATTCAGCATGATAACTAACTATAGACATCATTCAGCATGATAACTAACTATAGACATCATTCAGCATGATAACTAACTATAGACATCATTCAGCATGATAACTAACTATAGTGTTAAGGCGTTCCTCCTCCTCTCCATTTTCGGAAAAGGAGGAGTATTGAGGGAACCAAGGCGCAGCGAAGTTTGAACACATAATGATTTATTAAATAAACAAAATAGACAAAGACGAAAACGAACTATACTGGATATAACTAACAAAATAACAAAACGATGTAGACAGACCTGAACAAACGAACTTACATATACACGAAGCACGCTGACACAGGAACAGACTACATAAACCGAAAACGAAACGAACAACCGAAACAATCCCGTATGGTGTAAGACATAACACAGACACAGGAGACAATCACCCACAAACACACAGTGATAATGCCCTACCTAAATATGACTCTTGATTAGAGGAAAATGCAAACCACCTGCCTCTAATCAAGAGCCATACCAGGCAAACCGAAACCAACATAGAAACAGATAACATAGACTGCCCACCCAAAACACATGCCCTGACCAAAAACACATAAAAACTAACATAAATAGGTCAGGACTGTTACAGTACCCCCCCCCCCAAGGTGCGAACGCCGGGCGCACCAGCACAAAGTCCAGGGGAGGGTCCGGGTGGGCAGTTGACCACGGTGGTGGCTCCGGTTCAGGACGCTGTCCCCGCACCACCATAGTCACTCCCCTCTTCTTTCTACCCCTTCCACTGACCACCCAAACATTAGCTTCCCCTAAATAAACAGCTAGCACCGGGACAAAGGGCAGCACCGGGACAAGGGGTAGCACCGGGACAAGGGGCAGCACCAGAACAAGGGGCAGCACCAGGATAAGGACCATCACTGGAATAAGGGGCAGCACCGGGACAAGGGGCAGCACCGGGACAAGGGGCAGCACCGGGACAAGGGGCAGCACCGGGACAAGGGGCAGCACCGGGACAAGGGGCAACACCGGGACAAGGGGCAACACCGGGACAAGGGGCAGATCCCGGCTGAAGGACTCTGGCAGGTCCTGTTTGGACGGCTCTGGCAGGTCCATGCAGGCTGACGGCTCTCGACGCTCATGGCAGACTGACGGCTCTCTACGCTCATGGCAGGCTGACGGCTCTCGACGCTCATGGCAGGCTGACGGCTCTCGACGCTCATGGCAGGCTGACGGCTCTCGACGCTCATGGCAGGCTGACGGCTCTCGACGCTCATGGCAGGCTGACGGCTCTCGACGCTCATGGCGCTCTGACGGCTCTGGCTGCTCATGGCTCTCTGACGGCTCTGGCTGCTCATGGCTCACTGACGGCTCTGGCTGCTCATGGCTCGCTGGCGGCTCTGGCAGATCCTGTCTGGTTGGCGGCTCTGGCAGATCCTGTCTGGTTGGCGGCTCTGGCAGATCCCGTCTGGTTGGCGGCTCTGGCAGATCCCGTCTGGTTGGCGGCTCTGGCAGATCCTGTCTGGCGGGCGGCTCTAGCGGCTCCTGTCTGGCTGACGGCTCTAGCGGCTCCTGTCTGGCCGACGGCTCTAGCGGCTCCTGTCTGGCCGACGGCTCTGTAGGCTCATGGCAGACGGGCGGCTTTGCAGGCTCATGGCAGACGGGCGGCTTTGCAGGCTCCTGGCAGACGGATGGCTCAGATGGCGCTGGGGAGACGGATGGCTCAGATGGCGCTGGGGAGACGGATGGCTCAGATGGCGCTGGGGAGACGGATGGCTCAGATGGCGCTGGGGAGACGGATGGCTCTGACCGGATATGGCGCACTGTAGACCTGGTGCGTGGTGCCGGAACTGGAGGCACCGTGCTAATGACAAGCACCTTCCTACTAGTGCGGGGAGCAGGGACAGGGCACACTGTATTCTCAAAGCCTACTCTATCCCTGATGCGTGGTACCGGCACTGGTGACGCCGGGCTGAGGACAAGCACATCAGGATTAGTAGGGGGAGAATATACAGTGTGTACAGGGCTCTGGAGACGCACTGGTAGCTTAGTGCGTGGGCCCGGAACTGGAGGCACCGGGCTAAATACACGCACCACAGGGAGAGTGCGTGGAGGAGGAACAGGGCTCAGGATACGCACTGGTAGCCTAGTGCATAGTGTAGACACTGTAGGTACTAGGCTGGGGCGGGGAGGTGGAGCCGGAAATACCGGACCGTGGAGGCGTACTGGCACTCTTGAGCATTGAACCTGCCCAACCTTACCTGGTTGAATGCTCCCGGTCGCCCGACCAGTGCGGGGAGGTGGAATAACCCGCACCGGCCTATGTAGGCGAACCGGAGAAACCATGCGTAAGGCCGGTGCCATGTATGCCGGCCCGAGGAGACGCACTGGTGACCAGATGCGTTGAGCCGGCCTCATGACACCTGGCTCAATACCCAATCTAGCCCTCCCAGTGCGGGGAGGTGGAATAACCCGCACCGGGCTATGCACTCGTACAGGAGACACCGTGCGCTCTACTGCGTAACACGGCGCCTGCCCGTACTCCCGCTCTCCACGGTGAGCCTGGGAAGTCTGCGCAGGTCTCCTACCTGCCCTTGGCCCACTACCCTTTAGCCCCCCCCCAAGAAATTTTTGGGAGTTACTCACGGGCTTTTTCGGCTTCCGTGCCAGACGCGTTCCCTCATAGCTCCGGTTCCTCTCTCCGGTAGCCTCTGCTCTCCTCAGTGCCTCCAGCTGTTCCCATGGGAGGCGATCCCTCCAGCCAGGATCTCCTCCCAAGTGTAGCAACCCTTTCCGTCCAAAACATCGTCCCATGTCCATTGCTCCTTCTTTTCCTGTCCCTTTCTCCTTTGACTCCGCTGCTTGGCTCTGGGTTGGTGGGTGATTCTGTTAAGGCGTTCCTCCTCCTCTCCATTTTCGGAAAAGGAGGAGTATTGAGGGAACCAAGGCGCAGCGAAGTTTGAACACATAATGATTTATTAAATAAACAAAATAGACAAAGACGAAAACGAACTATACTGGATATAACTAACAAAATAACAAAACGATGTAGACAGACCTGAACAAACGAACTTACATATACACGAAGCACGCTGACACAGGAACAGACTACATAAACCGAAAACGAAACGAACAACCGAAACAATCCCGTATGGTGTAAGACATAACACAGACACAGGAGACAATCACCCACAAACACACAGTGATAATGCCCTACCTAAATATGACTCTTGATTAGAGGAAAATGCAAACCACCTGCCTCTAATCAAGAGCCATACCAGGCAAACCGAAACCAACATAGAAACAGATAACATAGACTGCCCACCCAAAACACATGCCCTGACCAAAAACACATAAAAACTAACATAAATAGGTCAGGACTGTTACATATAGACATCATTCAACATGATAACTAACTAACTATAGACATCATTCAACATGATAACTAACTATAGACATCATTCAACATGATAACTAACTATAGACATCATTCAACATGATAACTAACTATAGACATCATTCAGCATGATAACTAACTATAGACATCATTCAACATGATAACTAACTATAGACATCATTCAGCATGATAACTAACTATAGACATCATTCAACATGATAACTAACTAACTATAGACATCATTCAGCATGATAACTAACTAACTATAGACATCATTCAGCATGATAACTAACTATAGACATCATTCAGCATGATAACTAACTAACTATAGACATCATTCAGCATGATAACTAACTAACTATAGACATCATTCAGCATGATAACTAACTATAGACATCATTCAGCATGATAACTAACTATAGACATCATTCAGCATGATAACTAACTATAGACATCATTCAGCATGATAACTAACTATAGACATCATTCAGCATGATAACTAACTATAGACATCATTCAGCATGATAACTAACTATAGACATCATTCAGCATGATAACTAACTAACTATAGACATCATTCAGCATGATAACTAACTATAGACATCATTCAGCATGATAACTAACTAACTATAGACATCATTCAGCATGATAACTGACTAACTGTAGACATCATTCAGCATGATAACTAACTAACTGTAGACATCATTCAACATGATAACTAACTATAGACATCATTCAGCATGATAACTAACTAACTATAGACATCATTCAGCATGATAACTAACTAACTATAGACATCATTCAGCATGATAACTAACTATAGACATCATTCAGCATGATAACTAACTATAGACATCATTCAGCATGATAACTAACTAACTGTAGACATCATTCAGCATGATAACTAACTAACTATAGACATCATTCAGCATGATAACTAACTATAGACATCATTCAGCATGATAACTAACTATAGACATCATTCAGCATGATAACTAACTAACTCTAGACATCATTCAACATGATAACTAACTATAGACATCATTCAGCATGATAACTAACTATAGACATCATTCAGCATGATAACTAACTATAGACATCATTCAGCATGATAACTAACTATAGACATCATTCAACATGATAACTAACTAACTATAGACATCATTCAACATGATAACTAACTATAGACATCATTCAACATGATAACTAACTATAGACATCATTCAGCATGATAACTAACTATAGACATCATTCAACATGATAACTAACTATAGACATCATTCAACATGATAACTAACTAACTATAGACATCATTCAGCATGATAACTAACTATAGACATCATTCAACATGATAACTAACTAACTATAGACATCATTCAACATGATAACTAACTATAGACATCATTCAGCATGATAACTAACTATAGACATCATTCAACATGATAACTAACTATAGACATCATTCAACATGATAACTAACTATAGACATCATTCAGCATGATAACTAACTATAGACATCATTCAACATGATAACTAACTAACTATAGACATCATTCAGCATGATAACTAACTAACTATAGACATCATTCAGCATGATAACTAACTATAGACATCATTCAGCATGACAACTAACTAACTATAGACATCATTCAGCATGATAACTAACTAACTATAGACATCATTCAGCATGATAACTAACGATAGACATCATTCAGCATGATAACTAACTATAGACATCATTCAGCATGATAACTAACTATAGACATCATTCAGCATGATAACTAACTATAGACATCATTCAGCATGATAACTAACTATAGACATCATTCAGCATGATAACTAACTAACTATAGACATCATTCAACATGATAACTAACTAACTATAGACATCATTCAGCATGATAACTAACTAACTATAGACATCATTCAGCATGATAACTAACTAACTATAGACATCATTCAGCATGATAACTAACTATAGACATCATTCAACATGATAACTAACTAACTATAGACATCATTCAACATGATAACTAACTAACTATAGACATCATTCAACATGATAACTAACTATAGACATCATTCAGCATGATAACTAACTAACTATAGACATCATTCAACATGATAACTAACTATAGACATCATTCAGCATGATAACTAACTAACTATAGACATCATTCAGCATGATAACTAACTAACTATAGACATCATTCAGCATGATAACTAACTATAGACATCATTCAGCATGATAACTAACTATAGACATCATTCAGCATGATAACTAACTATAGACATCATTCAGCATGATAACTAACTATAGACATCATTCAGCATGATAACTAACTATAGACATCATTCAGCATGATAACTAACTATAGACATCATTCAGCATGATAACTAACTATAGACATCATTCAGCATGATAACTAACTAACTATAGACATCATTCAACATGATAACTAACTAACTATAGACATCATTCAGCATGATAACTAACTAACTATAGACATCATTCAGCATGATAACTAACTAACTATAGACATCATTCAGCATGATAACTAACTATAGACATCATTCAACATGATAACTAACTAACTATAGACATCATTCAACATGATAACTAACTAACTATAGACATCATTCAACATGATAACTAACTATAGACATCATTCAGCATGATAACTAACTAACTATAGACATCATTCAACATGATAACTAACTATAGACATCATTCAGCATGATAACTAACTAACTATAGACATCATTCAGCATGATAACTAACTAACTATAGACATCATTCAGCATGATAACTAACTATAGACATCATTCAGCATGATAACTAACTATAGACATCATTCAGCATGATAACTAACTATAGACATCATTCAGCATGATAGCTAACTATAGACATCATTCAGCATGATAACTAACTATAGACATCATTCAGCATGATAACTAACTATAGACATCATTCAGCATGATAACTAACTATAGACATCATTCAGCATGATAACTAACTAACTATAGACATCATTCAGCATGATAACTAACTATAGACATCATTCAGCATGATAACTATCTATAGACATCATTCAGCATGATAACTAACTATAGACATCATTCAGCATGATAACTAACTATAGACATCATTCAGCATGATAACTAACTAACTATAGACATCATTCAACATGATAACTAACTATAGACATCATTCAGCATGATAACTAACTATAGACATCATTCAACATGATAACTAACTAACTATAGACATCATTCAGCATGATAACTAACTAACTATAGACATCATTCAGCATGATAACTAACTATAGACATCATTCAGCATGATAACTAACTAACTATAGACATCATTCAGCATGATAACTAACTAACTATAGACATCATTCAGCATGATAACTAACTATAGACATCATTCAGCATGATAACTAACTATAGACATCATTCAGCATGATAACTAACGATAGACATCATTCAGCATGATAACTAACTATAGACATCATTCAGCATGATAACTAACTATAGACATCATTCAGCATGATAACTAACTATAGACATCATTCAACATGATAACTAACTATAGACATCATTCAACATGATAACTAACTATAGACATCATTCAGCATGATAACTAACTATAGACATCATTCAACATGATAACTAACTAACTATAGACATCATTCAGCATGATAACTAACTAACTATAGACATCATTCAGCATGATAACTAACTATAGACATCATTCAGCATGACAACTAACTAACTATAGACATCATTCAGCATGATAACTAACTAACTATAGACATCATTCAGCATGATAACTAACGATAGACATCATTCAGCATGATAACTAACTATAGACATCATTCAGCATGATAACTAACTATAGACATCATTCAGCATGATAACTAACTATAGACATCATTCAGCATGATAACTAACTATAGACATCATTCAGCATGATAACTAACTAACTATAGACATCATTCAACATGATAACTAACTAACTATAGACATCATTCAGCATGATAACTAACTAACTATAGACATCATTCAGCATGATAACTAACTAACTATAGACATCATTCAGCATGATAACTAACTATAGACATCATTCAACATGATAACTAACTAACTATAGACATCATTCAACATGATAACTAACTAACTATAGACATCATTCAACATGATAACTAACTATAGACATCATTCAGCATGATAACTAACCAACTATAGACTTCATTCAACATGATAACTAACTATAGACATCATTCAGCATGATAACTAACTAACTATAGACATCATTCAGCATGATAACTAACTAACTATAGACATCATTCAGCATGATAACTAACTATAGACATCATTCAGCATGATAACTAACTATAGACATCATTCAGCATGATAACTAACTATAGACATCATTCAGCATGATAACTAACTATAGACATCATTCAGCATGATAACTAACTATAGACATCATTCAGCATGATAACTAACTATAGACATCATTCAGCATGATAACTAACTATAGACATCATTCAGCATGATAACTAACTAACTATAGACATCATTCAGCATGATAACTAACTATAGACATCATTCAGCATGATAACTATCTATAGACATCATTCAGCATTATAACTAACTATAGACATCATTCAGCATGATAACTAACTATAGACATCATTCAGCATGATAACTAACTAACTATAGACATCATTCAACATGATAACTAACTATAGACATCATTCAGCATGATAACTAACTATAGACATCATTCAGCATGATAACTAACTAACTATAGACATCATTCAGCATGATAACTAACTAACTATAGACATCATTCAGCATGATAACTAACTATAGACATCATTCAGCATGATAACTAACTATAGACATCATTCAGCATGATAACTAACTATAGACATCATTCAACATGATAACTAACTATAGACATCATTCAACATGATAACTAACTATAGACATCATTCAACATGATAACTAACTATAGACATCATTCAACATGATAACTAACTATAGACATCATTCAGCATGATAACTAACTATAGACATCATTCAACATGATAACTAACTATAGACATCATTCAACATGATAACTAACTAACTATAGACATCATTCAGCATGATAACTAACTATAGACATCATTCAACATGATAACTAACTAACTATAGAGATCATTCAACATGATAACTAACTATAGACATCATTCAGCATGATAACTAACTATAGACATCATTCAACATGATAACTAACTATAGACATCATTCAACATGATAACTAACTATAGACATCATTCAGCATGATAACTAACTATAGACATCATTCAACATGATAACTAACTAACTATAGACATCATTCAGCATGATAACTAACTAACTATAGACATCATTCAGCATGATAACTAACTATAGACATCATTCAGCATGATAACTAACTAACTACAGACATCATTCAGCATGATAACTAACTAACTATAGACATCATTCAGCATGATAACTAACTATAGACATCATTCAGCATGATAACTAACTATAGACATCATTCAGCATGATAACTAACGATAGACATCATTCAGCATGATAACTAACTATAGACATCATTCAGCATGATAACTAACTATAGACATCATTCAGCATGATAACTAACTATAGACATCATTCAACATGATAACTAACTAACTATAGACATCATTCAACATGATAACTAGCTATAGACATCATTCAGCATGATAACTAACTATAGACATCATTCAACATGATAAGTAACTAACTATAGACATCATTCAACATGATAACTAACTATAGACATCATTCAGCATGATAACTAACTAACTATAAACATCATTCAGCATGATAACTAACTAACTATAGACATCATTCAGCATGATAACTAACTATAGACATCATTCAGCATGATAACTAACTATAGACATCATTCAGCATGATAACTAACTAACTATAGACATCATTCAACATGATAACTAACTAACTATAGACATCATTCAGCATGATAACTAACTAACTATAGACATCATTCAGCATGATAACTAACTAACTATAGACATCATTCAGCATGATAACTAACTATAGACATCATTCAGCATGATAACTAACTATAGACATCATTCAGCATGATAACTAACTAACTATAGACATCATTCAGCATGATAACTAACTATAGACATCATTCAGCATGATAACTATCTATAGACATCATTCAGCATGATAACTAACTATAGACATCATTCAGCATGATAACTAACTATAGACATCATTCAGCATGATAACTAACTAACTAAAGACATCATTCAGCATGATAACTAACTATAGACATCATTCAGCATGATAACTAACTAACTATAGACATCATTCAGCATGATAACTAACTATAGACATCATTCAGCATGATAACTAACTATAGACATCATTCAACATGATAACTAACTATAGACATCATTCAGCATGATAACTAACTATAGACATCATTCAACATGATAACTAACAATAGACATCATTCAGCATGATAACTAACTAACTATAGACATCATTCAGCATGATAACTAACTAACTATAGACATCATTCAGCATGATAACTAACTATAGACATCATTCAGCATGATAACTAACTATAGACATCATTCAGCATGATAACTAACTATAGACATCATTCAACATGATAACTAACTATAGACATCATTCAGCATGATAACTAACTAACTATAGACATCATTCAGCATGATAACTAACTAACTATAGACATCATTCAGCATGATAACTAACTAACTATAGACATCATTCAGCATGATAACTAACTATAGACATCATTCAGCATGATAACTAACTATAGACATCATTCAGCATGATAACTAACGATAGACATCATTCAGCATGATAACTAACTATAGACATCATTCAGCATGATAACTAACTATAGACATCATTCAGCATGATAACTAACTATAGACATCATTCAACATGATAACTAACTATAGACATCATTCAACATGATAACTAACTATAGACATCATTCAGCATGATAACTAACTATAGACATCATTCAACATGATAACTAACTAACTATAGACATCATTCAGCATGATAACTAACTAACTATAGACATCATTCAGCATGATAACTAACTATAGACATCATTCAGCATGACAACTAACTAACTATAGACATCATTCAGCATGATAACTAACTAACTATAGACATCATTCAGCATGATAACTAACGATAGACATCATTCAGCATGATAACTAACTATAGACATCATTCAGCATGATAACTAACTATAGACATCATTCAGCATGATAACTAACTATAGACATCATTCAGCATGATAACTAACTATAGACATCATTCAGCATGATAACTAACTAACTATAGACATCATTCAACATGATAACTAACTAACTATAGACATCATTCAGCATGATAACTAACTAACTATAGACATCATTCAGCATGATAACTAACTAACTATAGACATCATTCAGCATGATAACTAACTATAGACATCATTCAACATGATAACTAACTATAGACATCATTCAACATGATAACTTACTAACTATAGACATCATTCAACATGATAACTAACTATAGACATCATTCAGCATGATAACTAACCAACTATAGACTTCATTCAACATGATAACTAACTATAGACATCATTCAGCATGATAACTAACTAACTATAGACATCATTCAGCATGATAACTAACTAACTATAGACATCATTCAGCATGATAACTAACTATAGACATCATTCAGCATGATAACTAACTATAGACATCATTCAGCATGATAACTAACTATAGACATCATTCAGCATGATAACTAACTATAGACATCATTCAGCATGATAACTAACTATAGACATCATTCAGCATGATAACTAACTATAGACATCATTCAGCATGATAACTAACTATAGACATCATTCAGCATGATAACTAACTAACTATAGACATCATTCAGCATGATAACTAACTATAGACATCATTCAGCATGATAACTATCTATAGACATCATTCAGCATTATAACTAACTATAGACATCATTCAGCATGATAACTAACTATAGACATCATTCAGCATGATAACTAACTAACTATAGACATCATTCAACATGATAACTAACTATAGACATCATTCAGCATGATAACTAACTATAGACATCATTCAGCATGATAACTAACTAACTATAGACATCATTCAGCATGATAACTAACTAACTATAGACATCATTCAGCATGATAACTAACTATAGACATCATTCAGCATGATAACTAACTATAGACATCATTCAACATGATAACTAACTATAGACATCATTCAACATGATAACTAACTATAGACATCATTCAACATGATAACTAACTATAGACATCATTCAACATGATAACTAACTATAGACATCATTCAGCATGATAACTAACTATAGACATCATTCAACATGATAACTAACTATAGACATCATTCAACATGATAACTAACTAACTATAGACATCATTCAGCATGATAACTAACTATAGACATCATTCAACATGATAACTAACTAACTATAGACATCATTCAACATGATAACTAACTATAGACATCATTCAGCATGATAACTAACTATAGACATCATTCAACATGATAACTAACTATAGACATCATTCAGCATGATAACTAACTATAGACATCATTCAGCATGATAACTAACTATAGACATCATTCAGCATGATAACTAACTAACTATAGACATCATTCAACATGATAACTAACTAACTATAGACATCATTCAGCATGATAACTAACTAACTATAGACATCATTCAGCATGATAACTAACTAACTATAGACATCATTCAGCATGATAACTAACTATAGACATCATTCAACATGATAACTAACTAACTATAGACATCATTCAACATGATAACTAACTAACTATAGACATCATTCAACATGATAACTAACTATAGACATCATTCAGCATGATAACTAACCAACTATAGACTTCATTCAACATGATAACTAACTATAGACATCATTCAGCATGATAACTAACTAACTATAGACATCATTCAGCATGATAACTAACTAACTATAGACATCATTCAGCATGATAACTAACTATAGACATCATTCAGCATGATAACTAACTATAGACATCATTCAGCATGATAACTAACTATAGACATCATTCAGCATGATAACTAACTATAGACATCATTCAGCATGATAACTAACTATAGACATCATTCAGCATGATAACTAACTATAGACATCATTCAGCATGATAACTAACTATAGACATCATTCAGCATGATAACTAACTAACTATAGACATCATTCAGCATGATAACTAACTATAGACATCATTCAGCATGATAACTATACTATAGACATCATTCAGCATTATAACTAACTATAGACATCATTCAGCATGATAACTAACTATAGACATCATTCAGCATGATAACTAACTAACTATAGACATCATTCAACATGATAACTAACTATAGACATCATTCAGCATGATAACTAACTATAGACATCATTCAGCATGATAACTAACTAACTATAGACATCATTCAGCATGATAACTAACTAACTATAGACATCATTCAGCATGATAACTAACTATAGACATCATTCAGCATGATAACTAACTATAGACATCATTCAGCATGATAACTAACTATAGACATCATTCAACATGATAACTAACTATAGACATCATTCAACATGATAACTAACTATAGACATCATTCAACATGATAACTAACTATAGACATCATTCAACATGATAACTAACTATAGACATCATTCAGCATGATAACTAACTATAGACATCATTCAACATGATAACTAACTATAGACATCATTCAACATGATAACTAACTAACTATAGACATCATTCAGCATGATAACTAACTATAGACATCATTCAGCATGATAACTAACTAACTATAGACATCATTCAACATGATAACTAACTATAGACATCATTCAGCATGATAACTAACTATAGACATCATTCAACATGATAACTAACTATAGACATCATTCAACATGATAACTAACTATAGACATCATTCAGCATGATAACTAACTATAGACATCATTCAACATGATAACTAACTAACTATAGACATCATTCAGCATGATAACTAACTAACTATAGACATCATTCAGCATGATAACTAACTATAGACATCATTCAGCATGATAACTAACTAACTATAGACATCATTCAGCATGATAACTAACTAACTATAGACATCATTCAGCATGATAACTAACTATAGACATCATTCAGCATGATAACTAACTATAGACATCATTCAGCATGATAACTAACGATAGACATCATTCAGCATGATAACTAACTATAGACATCATTCAGCATGATAACTAACTATAGACATCATTCAGCATGATAACTAACTATAGACATCATTCAACATGATAACTAACTAACTATAGACATCATTCAACATGATAACTAGCTATAGACATCATTCAGCATGATAACTAACTATAGACATCATTCAACATGATAAGTAACTAACTATAGACATCATTCAACATGATAACTAACTATAGACATCATTCAGCATGATAACTAACTAACTATAGACATCATTCAGCATGATAACTAACTAACTATAGACATCATTCAGCATGATAACTAACTATAGACATCATTCAGCATGATAACTAACTATAGACATCATTCAGCATGATAACTAACTAACTATAGACATCATTCAACATGATAACTAACTAACTATAGACATCATTCAGCATGATAACTAACTAACTATAGACATCATTCAGCATGATAACTAACTAACTATAGACATCATTCAGCATGATAACTAACTATAGACATCATTCAGCATGATAACTAACTATAGACATCATTCAGCATGATAACTAACTAACTATAGACATCATTCAGCATGATAACTAACTATAGACATCATTCAGCATGATAACTAACTATAGACATCATTCAGCATGATAACTAACTATAGACATCATTCAGCATGATAACTAACTATAGACATCATTCAGCATGATAACTAACTAACTAAAGACATCATTCAGCATGATAACTAACTATAGACATCATTCAGCATGATAACTAACTAACTATAGACATCATTCAGCATGATAACTAACTATAGACATCATTCAGCATGATAACTAACTATAGACATCATTCAACATGATAACTAACTATAGACATCATTCAGCATGATAACTAACTATAGACATCATTCAACATGATAACTAACTATAGACATCATTCAGCATGATAACTAACTAACTATAGACATCATTCAGCATGATAACTAACTAACTATAGACATCATTCAGCATGATAACTAACTATAGACATCATTCAGCATGATAACTAACTATAGACATCATTCAGCATGATAACTAACTATAGACATCATTCAACATGATAACTAACTATAGACATCATTCAGCATGATAACTAACTAACTATAGACATCATTCAGCATGATAACTAACTAACTATAGACATCATTCAGCATGATAACTAACTAACTATAGACATCATTCAGCATGATAACTAACAAACTATAGACATCATTCAGCATGATAACTAACTATAGACATCATTCAACATGATAACTAACTATAGACATCATTCAGCATGATAACTAACTATAGACATCATTCAACATGATAACTAACTATAGACATCATTCAGCATGATAAATAACTATAGACATCATTCAACATGATAACTAACTATAGACATCATTCAGCATGATAACTAACTATAGACATCATTCAGCATGATAACTAACTAACTATAGACATCATTCAGCATGATAACTAACTATAGACATCATTCAACATGATAACTAACTAACTATAGACATCATTCAACATGATAACTAACGATAGACATCATTCAGCATGATAACTAACTATAGACATCATTCAGCATGATAACTAACTATAGACATCATTCAGCATGATAACTAACTATAGACATCATTCAACATGATAACTAACTAACTATAGACATCATTCAACATGATAACTAACTATAGACATCATTCAGCATGATAACTAACTATAGACATCATTCAACATGATAACTAACTAACTATAGACATCATTCAACATGATAACTAACTATAGACATCATTCAGCATGATAACTAACTAACTATAGACATCATTCAGCATGATAACTAACTAACTATAGACATCATTCAGCATGATAACTAACTATAGACATCATTCAGCATGATAACTAACTATAGACATCATTCAACATGATAACTAACTATAGACATCATTCAACATGATAACTAACTATAGACATCATTCAGCATGATAACTAACTATAGACATCATTCAGCATGATAACTAACTAACTATAGACATCATTCAGCATGATAACTAACTATAGACATCATTCAGCATGATAACTAACTATAGACATCATTCAGCATGATAACTAACTATAGACATCATTCAGCATGATAACTAACTATAGACATCATTCAGCATGATAACTAACTATAGACATCATTCAAAATGATAACTAACTATAGACATCATTCAGCATGATAACTAACTATAGACATCATTCAGCATGATAACTAACTATAGACATCATTCAGCATGATAACTAACTAACTATAGACATCATTCAACATGATAACTAACTATAGACATCATTCAGCATGATAACTAACTAACTATAGACATCATTCAACATGATAACTAACTAACTAACTATAGACATCATTCAGCATGATAAATAACTATAGACATCATTCAACATGATAACTAACTATAGACATCATTCAGCATGATAACTAACTAACTAACTATAGACATCATTCAGCATGATAACTAACTAACTAACTATAGACATCATTCAGCATGATAAATAACTATAGACATCATTCAACATGATAACTAACTATAGACATCATTCAGCATGATAAATAACTATAGACATCATTCAACATGATAACTAACTATAGACATCATTCAGCATGATAACTAACTAACTATAGACATCATTCAACATGATAACTAACTATAGACATCATTCAACATGATAACTAACTATAGACATCATTCAACATGATAACTAACTAACTATAGACATCATTCAACATGATAACTAACTATAGACATCATTCAGCATGATAACTAACTAACTATAAACATCATTCAGCATGATAACTAACTAACTATAGACATCATTCAGCATGATAACTAACTATAGACATCATTCAGCATGATAACTAACTATAGACATCATTCAGCATGATAACTAACTAACTATAGACATCATTCAGCATGATAACTAACTAACTATAGACATCATTCAGCATGATAACTAACTAACTATAGACATCATTCAGCATGATAACTAACTAACTATAGACATCATTCAGCATGATAACTAACTATAGACATCATTCAGCATGATAACTAACTATAGACATCATTCAGCATGATAACTAACTAACTATAGACATCATTCAGCATGATAACTAACTATAGACATCATTCAGCATGATAACTAACTATAGACATCATTCAGCATGATAACTAACTATAGACATCATTCAGCATGATAACTAACTATAGACATCATTCAGCATGATAACTAACTAACTATAGACATCATTCAGCATGATAACTAACTATAGACATCATTCAGCATGATAACTAACTAACTATAGACATCATTCAGCATGATAACTAACTATAGACATCATTCAGCATGATAACTAACTATAGACATCATTCAACATGATAACTAACTATAGACATCATTCAGCATGATAACTAACTATAGACATCATTCAGCATGATAACTAACTATAGACATCATTCAGCATGATAACTAACTAACTATAGACATCATTCAGCATGATAACTAACTAACTATAGACATCATTCAGCATGATAACTAACTATAGACATCATTCAGCATGATAACTAACTATAGACATCATTCAGCATGATAACTAACTATAGACATCATTCAACATGATAACTAACTATAGACATCATTCAGCATGATAACTAACTAACTATAGACATCATTCAGCATGATAACTAACTAACTATAGACATCATTCAGCATGATAACTAACTAACTATAGACATCATTCAGCATGATAACTAACAAACTATAGACATCATTCAGCATGATAACTAACTATAGACATCATTCAACATGATAACTAACTATAGACATCATTCAGCATGATAACTAACTATAGACATCATTCAGCATGATAACTAACTATAGACATCATTCAGCATGATAACTAACTATAGACATCATTCAACATGATAACTAACTATAGACATCATTCAGCATGATAACTAACTATAGACATCATTCAGCATGATAACTAACTAACTATAGACATCATTCAGCATGATAACTAACTATAGACATCATTCAACATGATAACTAACTAACTATAGACATCATTCAGCATGATAACTAACTATAGACATCATTCAGCATGATAACTAACTATAGACATCATTCAGCATGATAACTAACTATAGACATCATTCAGCATGATAACTAACTATAGACATCATTCAGCATGATAACTAACTAACTATAGACATCATTCAGCATGATAACTAACTATAGACATCATTCAGCATGATAACTAACTATAGACATCATTCAGCATGATAACTAACTAACTATAGACATCATTCAGCATGATAACTAACTATAGACATCATTCAGCATGATAACTAACTAACTATAGACATCATTCAGCATGATAACTAACTAACTATAGACATCATTCAGCATGATAACTAACAAACTATAGACATCATTCAGCATGATAACTAACTATAGACATCATTCAACATGATAACTAACTATAGACATCATTCAGCATGATAACTAACTATAGACATCATTCAGCATGATAACTAACTATAGACATCATTCAGCATGATAACTAACTATAGACATCATTCAACATGATAACTAACTATAGACATCATTCAGCATGATAACTAACTATAGACATCATTCAGCATGATAACTAACTAACTATAGACATCATTCAGCATGATAACTAACTATAGACATCATTCAGCATGATAACTAACTAACTATAGACATCATTCAGCATGATAACTAACTATAGACATCATTCAGCATGATAACTAACTATAGACATCATTCAGCATGATAACTAACTATAGACATCATTCAGCATGATAACTAACTATAGACATCATTCAACATGATAACTAACTAACTATAGACATCATTCAACATGATAACTAACTATAGACATCATTCAGCATGATAACTAACTATAGACATCATTCAGCATGATAACTAACTAACTATAGACATCATTCAGCATGATAACTAACTATAGACATCATTCAGCATGATAACTAACTAACTATAGACATCATTCAGCATGATAACTAACTAACTATAGACATCATTCAGCATGATAACTAACTATAGACATCATTCAGCATGATAACTAACTATAGACATCATTCAACATGATAACTAACTATAGACATCATTCAACATGATAACTAACTATAGACATCATTCAGCATGATAACTAACTATAGACATCATTCAGCATGATAACTAACTAACTATAGACATCATTCAGCATGATAACTAACTATAGACATCATTCAGCATGATAACTAACTATAGACATCATTCAGCATGATAACTAACTATAGACATCATTCAGCATGATAACTAACTATAGACATCATTCAGCATGATAACTAACTATAGACATCATTCAAAATGATAACTAACTATAGACATCATTCAGCATGATAACTAACTATAGACATCATTCAGCATGATAACTAACTATAGACATCATTCAGCATGATAACTAACTAACTATAGACATCATTCAACATGATAACTAACTATAGACATCATTCAGCATGATAACTAACTAACTATAGACATCATTCAACATGATAACTAACTAACTAACTATAGACATCATTCAGCATGATAAATAACTAACTATAGACATCATTCAACATGATAACTAACTATAGACATCATTCAGCATGATAACTAACTAACTATAGACATCATTCAACATGATAACTAACTAACTAACTATAGACATCATTCAGCATGATAAATAACTATAGACATCATTCAACATGATAACTAACTATAGACATCATTCAGCATGATAAATAACTATAGACATCATTCAACATGATAACTAACTATAGACATCATTCAGCATGATAACTAACTAACTATAGACATCATTCAACATGATAACTAACTATAGACATCATTCAGCATGATAACTAACTATAGACATCATTCAACATGATAACTAACTAACTATAGACATCATTCAGCATGATAACTAACTATAGACATCATTCAGCATGATAACTAACTAACTATAGACATCATTCAGCATGATAACTAACTAACTATAGACATCATTCAGCATGATAACTAACTATAGACATCATTCAGCATGATAACTAACTATAGACATCATTCAGCATGATAACTAACTATAGACATCATTCAGCATGATAACTAACTAACTATAGACATCATTCAGCATGATAACTAACTAACTATAGACATCATTCAGCATGATAACTAACTAACTATAGACATCATTCAGCATGATAACTAACTATAGACATCATTCAGCATGATAACTAACTATAGACATCATTCAGCATGATAACTAACTAACTATAGACATCATTCAGCATGATAACTAACTATAGACATCATTCAGCATGATAACTAACTATAGACATCATTCAGCATGATAACTAACTATAGACATCATTCAGCATGATAACTAACTATAGACATCATTCAGCATGATAACTAACTAACTATAGACATCATTCAGCATGATAACTAACTATAGACATCATTCAGCATGATAACTAACTAACTATAGACATCATTCAGCATGATAACTAACTATAGACATCATTCAGCATGATAACTAACTATAGACATCATTCAACATGATAACTAACTATAGACATCATTCAGCATGATAACTAACTATAGACATCATTCAACATGATAACTAACTATAGACATCATTCAGCATGATAACTAACTAACTATAGACATCATTCAGCATGATAACTAACTAACTATAGACATCATTCAGCATGATAACTAACTATAGACATCATTCAGCATGATAACTAACTATAGACATCATTCAGCATGATAACTAACTATAGACATCATTCAACATGATAACTAACTATAGACATCATTCAGCATGATAACTAACTAACTATAGACATCATTCAGCATGATAACTAACTATAGACATCATTCAGCATGATAACTAACTATAGACATCATTCAGCATGATAACTAACTAACTATAGACATCATTCAGCATGATAACTAACTATAGACATCATTCAGCATGATAACTAACTAACTATAGACATCATTCAGCATGATAACTAACTAACTATAGACATCATTCAGCATGATAACTAACTATAGACATCATTCAGCATGATAACTAACTATAGACATCATTCAGCATGATAACTAACTATAGACATCATTCAGCATGATAACTAACTAACTATAGACATCATTCAGCATGATAACTAACTATAGACATCATTCAGCATGATAACTAACTATAGACATCATTCAGCATGATAACTAACTATAGACATCATTCAGCATGATAACTAACTATAGACATCATTCAGCATGATAACTAACTAACTATAGACATCATTCAGCATGATAACTAACTATAGACATCATTCAGCATGATAACTAACTATAGACATCATTCAGCATGATAACTAACTATAGACATCATTCAGCATGATAACTAACTATAGACATCATTCAGCATGATAACTAACTAACTATAGACATCATTCAGCATGATAACTAACTATAGACATCATTCAGCATGATAACTAACTAACTATAGACATCATTCAGCATGATAACTAACTATAGACATCATTCAGCATGATAACTAACTATAGACATCATTCAGCATGATAACTAACTATAGACATCATTCAGCATGATAACTAACTATAGACATCATTCAACATGATAACTAACTATAGACATCATTCAGCATGATAACTAACTAACTATAGACATCATTCAGCATGATAACTAACTAACTATAGACATCATTCAGCATGATAACTAACTATAGACATCATTCAGCATGATAACTAACTATAGACATCATTCAGCATGATAACTAACTATAGACATCATTCAGCATGATAACTAACTATAGACATCATTCAGCATGATAACTAACTAACTATAGACATCATTCAGCATGATAACTAACTAACTATAGACATCATTCAGCATGATAACTAACTAACT
>NC_074697.1:13616738-13641738 GCF_029448725.1 Salvelinus fontinalis | reverse complement strand
ACACCGACTGTGATCCAGGCCTAATCGCCCAACATCAGTGCCCGACTCCACTAATGCTCTTGTGGCTGAATGGAAGCAAGTCCCCGCAGCAATGTTCCAACATCTAGTGGAAAGCCTTCCCAAAAGAGTGGAGGCTGCAATTGCAGCAAAGTGGGGACCAACTCCATATTAATGCCCATGATTTTGGAATGAGATGTTCGAAGAGCAGGTGTCCACATACTTTTGGTCATGTAGTGTGTGTAATGATGGTGAACTACAGAAGTTAAGACGTCTGTGACAGACACAAGGACTCCTTCATCCAGGTGGGTCCAGCACGCACGCACGCGCACGCGCACGCACACGCACACACACACACACACACACACACACACACACACACACACACACACACACACACACACACACACACAGATGTCGATTGTTTGTGACCCATTTCGTTGCAGGAGAAAAACTATTCTGCAACAGAAGGAATAAATATTTAAAATGTATCAAAACTGCCAAGGGGACAGCTGGAAGCTGTGTTTGTATGTAGGCTATACAATGCAGTACATTTCCCAGGGGACAGCTGGAAGCTGTGTTTGTATGTAGACTATACAAAGCAGTACCAAGGGGACAGCTGGAAGCTGTGTTTGTATGTAGGCTATACAATGCAGTACATTACCCAGGGGACAGCTGGAAGCTGTGTTTGTATGTAGTCTATACAATGCAGTACCAAGGGGACAGCTGGAAGCTGTGTTTGTATGTAGGCTATACAATGCAGTACCAATGGGACAGCTGGAAGCTGTGTTTGTATGTAGGCTATACAATGCAGTACATTTCCCAGGGGACAGCTGGAAGCTGTGTTTGTATGTAGACTATACAAGGCAGTACCAAGGGGACAGCTGGAAGCTGTGTTTGTATGTAGGCTATACAATGCAGTACATTACCTATGGGACAGCTGGAAGCTGTGATTGTATGTAGGCTATACAATGCAGTACATTACCCAGGGGACAGCTGGAAGCTGTGTTTGTATGTAGCTAATACAATGCGGTACCAAGGGGACAGCTGGAAGCTGTGGTTGTATGTAGGCTATACAATGCAGTACCCAGGGGACAGCTGGAAGCTGTGTTTGTATGTAGGCTATACAATGCAGTACATTACCTACGGGACAGCTGGAAGCTGTGTTTGTATGTAGGCTATACAATGCAGTACCCAGGGGACAGCTGGAAGCTGTTTGTATGTTGGCTATACAATGCAGTACCCAGGGGACAGCTGGAAGCTGTGTTTGTATGTAGGCTATACAATGCAGTACATTACCCAGGGGACAGCTGGAAGCTGTGTTTGATGTAGGCTATACAATGTAGTACCAAGGGGACAGCTGGAAGCTGTGTTTGTATGTAGGCTATACAATGCAGTACATTACCTACGGGACAGCTGGAAGCTGTGTTTGTATGTAGGCTATACAATGCAGTACATTACCCAGGGGACAGCTGGAAGCTGTGTTTGTATGTAGGCTATACAATGCAGTACCAAGGGGACAGCTGGAAGCTGTGTTTGTATGTAGCCTATACAATGCAGTACATTACCCAGGGGACAGCTGTAAGCTGTGTTTGTATGTAGGCTATAGAATGCAGTACATTACCCAGGGGACAGCTGGAAGCTGTGTTTGTATGTAGGCTATACAATGCAGTACCCAGGGGACAGCTGGAAGCTGTGTTTGTATGTAGGCTATACAATGCAGTACCTAGGGGACAGCTGGAAGCTGTGTTTGTATGTAGGCTATACAATGCATTACATTACCTACGGGACAGCTGCAAGCTGTGTTTGTATGTAGGCTATACAATGCATTACATTACCTATGGGACAGCTGGAAGCTGTGTTTGTATGTAGGCTATACAATGCAGTACATTACCTATGGGACAGCTGGAAGCTGTGTTTGTATGTAGGCTATACAATGCAGTACCAAGGGGACAGCTGGAAGCTGTGTTTGTATGTAGGCTATACAATGCAGTACCTAGGGGACAGCTGGAAGCTGTGTTTGTATGTAGACGATACAATGCAGTACATTACCTACGGGACAGCTGGAAGCTGTGTTTGTATGTAGGCTATACAATGCAGTACCAAGGGGACAGCTGGAAGCTGTGTTTGTATGTAGGCTATACAATGCAGTACATTACCTACGGGACAGCTGGAAGCTGTGTTTGTATGTAGGCTATACAATGCAGTACATTACCTACGGGACAGCTGGAAGCTGTGTTTGTATGTAGGCTATACAATGCATTACATTACCTACGGGACAGCTGGAAGCTGTGTTTGTATGTAGGCTATACAATGCATTACATTACCTACGGGACAGCTGGAAGCTGTGTTTGTATGTAGGCTATACAATGCATTACATTACCTATGGGACAGCTGGAAGCTGTGTTTGTATGTAGGCTATACAATGCAGTACATTACCTACGGGACAGCTGGAAGCTGTGTTTGTATGTAGGCTATACAATGCATTACATTACCTATGGGACAGCTGGAAGCTGTGTTTGTATGTAGGCTATACAATGCAGTACATTACCTACGGGACAGCTGGAAGCTGTGTTTGTATGTAGGCTATACAATGCAGTACCAAGGGGACAGCTGGAAGCTGTGTTTGTATGTAGGCTATACAATGCAGTACATTACCTACGGGACAGCTGGAAGCTGTGTTTGTATGTAGGCTATACAATGCAGTACATTACCTATGGGACAGCTGGAAGCTGTGTTTGTATGTAGGCTATACAATGCAGTACATTACCTACGGGACAGCTGGAAGTTGTGTTTGTATCTAGGCTATACAATGCAGTACCAAGGGTACAGCTGGAAGCAGTGTTTGTATGTAGGCTATACAATGCAGTACAATACCTACGGAACAGCCGGAAGCTGTGTTTGTATGTAGGCTATACAATGCAGTACATTACCTACGGGACAGCTGGAAGCTGTGTTTGTATGTAGGCTATAAAATGCAGTAGCAAGGGGGCAGCTGGAAGCTGTGTTTGTATGTAGGCTATACAATGCAGTACCAAGGGTACAGCTTGAAGCAGTGTTTGTATGTAGGCTATACAATGCAGTACATTGCCTACGGAACAGCTGGAAGCTGGGTTTGTATGTAGGCTATACAATGCAGTACCAAGGGGACAGCTGGAAGCTGTGTTTGTATGTAGGCTATACAATGCAGTACATTACCTACGGGACAGCTGGAAGCTGTGTTTGTATGTAGGCTATACAATGCAGTACCCAGGGGACAGCTGGAAGCTGTTTGTATGTAGGCTATACAATGCAGTACCCAGGGGACAGCTGGAAGCTGTGTTTGTATGTAGGCTATACAATGCAGTACATTACCCAGGGGACAGCTGGAAGCTGTGTTTGTATGTAGGCTATACAATGCAGTACCAAGGGGACAGCTGGAAGCTGTGTTTGTATGTAGGCTATACAATGCAGTACATTACCTACGGGACAGCTGGAAGCTGTGTTTGTATGTAGGCTATACAATACAGTACATTACCAAGGGGACAGCTGGAAGCTGTGTTTGTATGTAGGCTATACAATGCTGTACATTACCTATGGGACAGCTGGAAGCTGTGTTTTTATGTAGGCTATACAATGCAGTACCAAGGGGACAGCTAGAAGCTGTGTTTGTATGTAGGCTATACAAAGCAGTACCTACGGGACAGCTGGAAGCTGTGTTTATATGTAGGCTATACAATGCAGTACCAAGGGGACAGCTGGAAGCTGTGTGTGCATGTAGACTATACAATGCAGTACATTACCTACGGGACAGCTGGAAGCTGTGTTTGTATGTAGGCTATACAATGCAGTACCAAGGGGACAGCTGGAAGCTGTGTTTGTATGTAGGCTATACAATGCAGTACCAAGGGGACAGCTGGAAGCTGTGTTTGTATGTAGCCTATACAATGCAGTACATTACCAAGGGGACAGCTGGAAGCTGTGTTTGTATGTAGGCTATACAATGCTGTACATTACCTATGGGACAGCTGGAAGCTGTGTTTTTATGTAGGCTATACAATGCAGTACCAAGGGGACAGCTAGAAGCTGTGTTTGTATGTAGGCTATACAAAGCAGCACCTACGGGACAGCTGGAAGCTGTGTTTATATGTAGGCTATACAATGCAGTACCAAGGGGACAGCTGGAAGCTGTGTGTGCATGTAGACTATACAATGCAGTACATTACCTACGGGACAGCTGGAAGCTGTGTTTGTATGTAGGCTATACAATGCAGTACATTACCTATGGGACAGCTGGAAGCTGTGTTTGTATGTAGGCTATAGAATGCAGTACATTACCCAGGGGACAGCTGGAAGCTGTGTTTGTATGTAGTCTATAGAATGCAGTACATTACCCAGGGGACAGCTGGAAGCTGTGTTTGTATGTAGGCTATACAATGCAGTACCCAGGGGACAGCTGGAAGCTGTGTTTGTATGTAGGCTATACAATGCAGTACCTAGGGGACAGCTGGAAGCTGTGTTTGTATGTAGGCTATACAATGCATTACATTACCAACGGGACAGCTGCAAGCTGTGTTTGTATGTAGGCTATACAATGCATTACATTACCTATGGGACAGCTGGAAGCTGTGTTTGTATGTAGGCTATACAATGCAGTACATTACCTACGGGACAGCTGGAAGCTGTGTTTGTATGTAGGCTATACAATGCATTACATTACCTATGGGACAGCTGGAAGCTGTGTTTGTATGTAGGCTATACAATGCAGTACATTACCTACGGGACAGCTGGAAGCTGTGTTTGTATGTAGGCTATACAATGCAGTACCTATGGGACAGCTGGAAGCTGTGTTTGTATGTAGTCTATAGAATGCAGTACATTACCCAGGGGACAGCTGGAAGCTGTGTTTGTATGTAGGCTATAGAATGCAGTACATTACCCAGGGGACAGCTGTAAGCTGTGTTTGTATGTAGGCTATAGAATGCAGTACATTACCCAGGGGACAGCTGTAAGCTGTGTTTGTATGTAGGCTATACAATGCAGTACCCAGGGGACAGCTGGAAGCTGTGTTTGTATGTAGGCTATACAATGCAGTACCTAGGGGACAGCTGGAAGCTGTGTTTGTATGTAGGCTATACAATGCAGTACCAACGGGACAGCTGCAAGCTGTGTTTGTATGTAGGCTATACAATGCATTACATTACCTATGGGACAGCTGGAAGCTGTGTTTGTATGTAGGCTATACATTGCAGTACATTACCTACGGGACAGCTGGAAGCTGTGTTTGTATGTAGGCTATACAATGCATTACATTACCTACGGGACAGCTGGAAGCTGTGTTTGTATGTAGGCTATACAATGCAGTACCAAGGGGACAGCTGGAAGCTGTGTTTGTATGTAGGCAATACAATGCAGTACCAAGGGGACAGCTGGAAGCTGTGTTTGTATGTAGGCTATACAATGCAGTACATTACCCAGGGGACAGCTGGAAGCTGTGTTTGTATGTAGGCTATATATTGCAGTACATTACCTACGGGACAGCTGGAAGCTGTGTTTGTATGTAGGCTATACAATGTAGTACCAAGGGGACAGCTGAAAGCTGTGTTTGTATGTAGGCTATACAATGCAGTACATTACCTACGGGACAGCTGGAAGCTGTGTTTGTATGTAGGCTATACAATGCAGTACCAAGGGAGCAGCTGGAAGCTGTGTTTGTATGTAGGCTATACAATGCATTACATTACCTACGGGACAGCTGGAAGCTGTGTTTGTATGTAGGCTATACAATGCAGTACAATACCTACGGGACAGCTGGAAGCTGTGTTTGTATGTAGACTATACAATGCAGTACCAAGGGGGCAGCTGGAAGCTGTGTTTGTATGTAGGCTTTACAATGCATTACATTACCTATGGGACAGCTGGAAGCTGTGTTTGTATGTAGGCTATACAATGCATTACATTACCTACGGGACAGCTGGAAGCTGTGTTTGTATGTAGGCTATACAATGCAGTACCAAGGGGACAGCTGGAAGCTGTGTTTGTATGTAGGCTATACAATGCAGTACATTACCTACGGGACAGCTGGAAGCTGTGTTTGTATGTAGGCTATACAATGCATTACATTACCTATGGGACAGCTGGAAGCTGTGTTTGTATGTAGGCTATACAATGCAGTATTTTACCCAGGGGACAGCTGGAAGCTGTGTTTGTATGTAGGCTATACATTGCAGTACATTACCTACGGGACAGCTGGAAGCTGTGTTTGTATGTAGGCTATACAATGCAGTATTTTACCCAGGGGACAGCTGGAAGCTGTGTTTGTATGTAGGCTATACATTGCAGTACATTACCTACGGGACAGCTGGAAGCTGTGTTTGTATGTAGGCTATACAATGCAGTACATTACCTACGGGACAGCTGGAAGCTGTGTTTGTATGTAGGCTATACAATGCAGTACCAAGGGGACAGCTGGAAGCTGTGTTTGTATGTAGGCTATACAATGCAGTACATTACCTATGGGACAGCTGGAAGCTGTGTTTGTATGTAGGCTATACAATGCAGTACATTACCTATGGGACAGCTGGAAGCTGTGTTTGTATGTAGGCTATACAATGCAGTACCAAGGGGACAGCTGTAAGCTGTGTTTGCATGTAGGCTATACAATGCAGTACATTACCTACGGGACAGCTGGAAGCTGTGTTTGTATGTAGGCTATACAATGCAGTACATTACCCAGGAGGCAGCTGTAAGCTGTGATTGTATGTAGGCTATACAATGCAATACATTACCTACAGGACAGCTGGAAGCTGTGTTTGTATGTAGGCTATACAATGCAGTACATTACCTACGGGACAGCTGGAAGCTGTGATTGTATGTAGGCTATACAATGCAGTACCAAGGGGACAGCTGGAAGCTGTGTTTGTATGTAGGCTATACAATGCAGTACATTACCAAGGGGACAGCTGGAAGCTGTGTTTGTATGTAGGCTACTATCTACCTGCTGTCTACCTGCTGTCTACCTGCTTCCAAAGGCAGATGTCTACCTGCTGTCTACCTGCCTCAAAAGTCTGCTGTTTACCTGCTGTCTACCTGCTGCCTACCTGCCTCCAAAGGCTGCTGTCTACCTTCTTCCAAAGGCAGCTGTCTACCTTCCTCCAAAGGCACCTACCTTAGTAGCTCGCACCGTCCCACAAGGTTACTGCCATTTGGGACGGGATTCGAAGGCAGCATCACAACTCATTCATATTCCACTGAGCTCCAGATGTTTGTAGCCACATTGTAGTCAAATTGCTTACCCCACCAGACATGCCACCAGGGGTCTTTTCACAGTGCCCAAATCCAGAACAAATCCAAGAAAGCGTACAGGATTATATAGAGCCATTATTGCATGCATCTCAGATTGATCAAATGAACAACAAACCTGGTTTCAAAAACCAGATAAAGCAACACCTCACGACACAACGCCTCTCCCCTATTGGACCCAGATAGTTTGTGTGTTTATATTGATATGTAGGCTACATGGGCCTTTTTTAATTGGATGTCGTTCTGTCCTTGAGCTGTTGTTGTCTGTTAATGTTCTGTATGACTGTTGAACCACTGAGCTTGTGGTTGTTTGTGGGGGAAATGGGGCCGAGTGTGTATGACTGTGTGTGTTTGGGTGTGTGTGTGTGTGTGTGTGTGTGTGTGTGTGTGTGTGTGTGTGTGTGTGTGTGTGTGTGTATGTGTGTGTGTGTGTATGTGTGTGTGTGTGTGTGTGTGTGTGTGTGTGTGTGTATGTGTGTGTGTATGTATGTGTGTGTGTGAGTATGTGTGTTTGGGTGTGTGTATGACTGTGTGTGTGTGTGTATGACTGTGTGTGTGTGTGTATGACTGTGTGTGTGTGTGTATGACTGTGTGTGTGTGTGTGTGCGTGCGTGCGTGCGTGCGTGCGTGTATCCTACATCTGTTGCAAAGGGGTAATGATGTTAGGAACAGTATAGTATGAATCACAATAATTCTTTGCCAAAAATGACATTTTGTAATGGAATCCTGGTTATAGGTAACTATCCTGGTTAGAGGTACCAATCCTGGTTATAGGTACCAATCCTGGTTATAGGTACCAATCCTGGTTATAGGTACCAATCCTGGTTATAGGTACCAATCCTGGTTATAGATAACTATCCTGGTTATAGGTACCAATCCTGGTTATAGGTACCAATCCTGGTTATAGGTACCAATCCTGGTTATAGGTTATAGGTTTAATATCCTGACCTAGTGAGATAAACCTCCTCCATGTATATCTCACTAGGTCAGGGTATTAAATCTCTATGTATATCTCACTAGGTCAGGGTATTAAACCTACACCATGTATATCTCACTAGGTCAGGATATTAAACCTCCTCCATGTATATCTCACTAGGTCAGGGTATTAAACCTCCACCATGTATATATCACTAGGTCAGGATATTAAACCTCCTCCATGTATATCTCACTAGGTCAGGGTATTAAACCTCCTCCATGTATGTCTCACTAGGTCAGGATATTAAACCTACACCATGTATATATCACTAGGTCAGGATATTAAACCTCCTCCATGTATATATCACTAGGTCAGGATATTAAACCTCCTCCATGTATATCTCACTAGGTCAGGATATTAAACCTCCTCCATGTATATCTCACTAGGTCAGGATATTAAACCTCCTCCATTGTCACGATCGTGTGGAGGATTGACGGACCAAAACGCAGCTTTAGGAAAATAAGCCATCTCCTTTTTATTGATGAAGAAGGCAAACGAAACAAAAACACTTAAACACTAAACAAAACAAGAAAACGATCGTGAAGCTAAACAACGATGTGCACACACTGGCTACAAACGTATCACATAGACAACTACTCACAACAAATGAAAGCCTATGGCTACCCTAAATAAGGCTCCCAATCAGAGACAACCGAAATCAGCTGTCTCTAATTGGGAACTCATTCAGGTAACCATAGACTCTCCTAGACAACTAAACATACATAGACAACGCTAGACACATGTACTCAACACAAACCCATATACTACACCCAACAACCCCTTTACCATAGAATCACCCAAAACCAACAAAACACAAACATTCCCCATGTCACACCCTGACCTAACTAAAATAATAAAGAAAACAAAGAATACTAAGGCCAGGGCGTGACATCCATGTATATCTCACTAGGTCAGGATATTAAACCTCCATGTATATCTCACTAGGTCAGGATATTAAACCTCCTCCATGTATATCTCACTAGGTCAGGATATTAAACCTCCATGTATATCTCACTAGGTCAGGATATTAAACCTCCTCCATGTATATCTCACTAGGTCAGGATATTAAATCTCCTCCATGTATATCTCACTAGGTCAGGATATTAAACCTCCTCCATGTATATCTCACTAGGTCAGGGTATTAAACAACTATGTATATCTCACTAGGTCAGGGTATTAAACCTCCATGTATATCTCACTAGGTCAGGATACTAAACCTCCTCCATGTATATCTCACTAGGTCAGGATATTAAACCTCCTCATTTACATTACATTTAAGTCATTTAGCAGACGCTCTTATCCAGAGCGACTTACAAATTGGTGCATTCACCTTATGACATCCAGTGGAACAGCCACTTTACAATAGTGCATCTAGATCATTTTAAGGGGGGGGGGGGGGGGGGGGGGCAGAAGGATTGCTTTATCCTAGGTATTCCTTGAAGAGGTGGGGTTTCAGGTGTCTCCGGAAGGTGGTGATTGACTCCGCTGTCCTGGCGTCGTGAGGGAGTTTGTTCCACCATTGGGGTGCCAGAGCAGCGAACAGTTTTGACTGGGCTGAGCGGGAACTGTACTTCCTCAGTGGTAGGGAGGCGAGCAGGCCAGAGGTGGATGAACGCAGTGCCCTTGTTTGGGTGTAGGGCCTGATCAGAGCCTGAAGGTACTGAGGTGCCGTTCCCCTCACAGCTCCGTAGGCAAGCACCATGGTCTTGTAGCGGATGCGAGCTTCAACTGGAAGCCAGTGGAGAGAGCGGAGGAGCGGGGTGACGTGAGAGAACTTGGGAAGGTTGAACACCAGACGGGCTGCGGCGTTCTGGATGAGTTGTAGGGGTTTAATGGCACAGGCAGGGAGCCCAGCCAGCAGCGAGTTGCAGTAATCCAGACGGGAGATGACAAGTGCCTGGATTAGGACCTGCGCCGCTTCCTGTGTGAGGCAGGGTCGTACTCTGCGGATGTTGTAGAGCATGAACCTACAGGAACGGGACACCGCCTTGATGTTGGTGGAGAACGACAGGGTGTTGTCCAGGATCACGCCAAGGTTCTTAGCGCTCTGGGAGGAGGACACAATGGAGTTGTCAACCGTGATGGCGAGATCATGGAACGGACAGTCCTTCCCCGGGAGGAAGAGCAGCTCCGTCTTGCCGAGGTTCAGCTTGAGGTGGTGATCCGTCATCCACACTGATATGTCTGCCAGACATGCAGAGATGCGATTCGCCACCTGGTCATCAGAAGGGGGAAAGGAGAAGATTAATTGTGTGTCGTCTGCATAGCAATGATAGGAGAGACCATGTGAGGTTATGACAGAGCCAAGTGACTTGGTGTATAGCGAGAATAGGAGAGGGCCTAGAACAGAGCCCTGGGGGACACCAGTGGTGAGAGCGCGTGGTGAGGAGACAGATTCTCGCCACGCCACCTGGTAGGAGCGACCTGTCAGGTAGGACGCAATCCAAGCGTGGGCCGCGCCGGAGATGCCCAACTCGGAGAGGGTGGAGAGGAGGATCTGATGGTTCACAGTATCGAAGGCAGCCGATAGGTCTAGAAGGATGAGAGCAGAGGAGAGAGAGTTAGCTTTAGCAGTGCGGAGCGCCTCCGTGACACAGAGAAGAGCAGTCTCAGTTGAGTGACTAGTCTTGAAACCTGACTGATTTGGATCAAGAAGGTCATTCTGAGAGAGATAGCAGGAGAGCTGGCCAAGGACGGCACGTTCAAGAGTTTTGGAGAGAAAAGAAAGAAGGGATACTGGTCTGTAGTTGTTGACATCGGAGGGATCGAGTGTAGGTTTTTTCAGAAGGGGTGCAACTCTCGCTCTCTTGAAGACGGAAGGGACGTAGCCAGCGGTCAGGGATGAGTTGATGAGCGAGGTGAGGTAAGGTAGAAGGTCTCCGGAAATGGTCTGGAGAAGAGAGGAGGGGATAGGGTCAAGCGGGCAGGTTGTTGGGCGGCCGGCCGTCACAAGACGCGAGATTTCATCTGGAGAGAGAGGGGAGAAAGAGGTCAAAGCACAGGGTTGGGCAGTGTGAGCAGAACCAGCGGTGTCGTTTGACTTAGCAAACGAGGATCGGATGTCGTCGACCTCCTCCATGTACATCTCACTAGGTCAGGATATTAAACCTCCTCCATGTATATCTCACTAGGTCAGGGTATTAAACCTCCTCCATGTGTACCTCACTAGGTCAGGATATTAAACCTCCTCCATGTATATCTCACTAGGTCAGGATATTAAACCTCCTCCATGTATATCTCACTAGGTCAGGATATTAAACCTCCTCCATGTATATCTCACTAGGTCAGGATATTAAACCTCCTCCATGTATATCTCACTAGGTCAGGATATTAAACCTCCTACATGTATATCTCACTAGGTCAGGATATTAAACCTCCTCCATGTATATCTCACTAGGTCAGGATATTAAACCTCCTCCATGTATATCTCACTAGGTCAGGATATTAAACCTCCTCCATGTATATCTCACTAGGTCAGGGTATTAAACCTGCTCCATGTATATCTCACTAGGTCAGGATATTAAACCTCCATGTATATCTCACTATGTCAGGATATTAAACCTCCTCCATGTACAATGAGGAGAACAAGTATTTGACACACTGCCGATTTTGCAGGTTTTCCTACTGACAAAGCATGTAGAGGTCTGTAATTTTTATCATAGGTACACTTCAACTGTGAGAGACGGAATCTTAAACAAAAATCCAGAAAATCACATTGTATGATTTTTAAGTAATTAATTTGCATGATCACGCTCTCCACAGCCGATGTGAGTTTGATCTTTAAACACGTCAACATTCACAAGGCCGCAGGGCCAGACGGATTACCAGGACGTGTACTGCGAGCATGCGTTGACCAACTGGCAAGTGTCTTCACTGGCATTTTCAACCTCTCCCTGTCTGAGTCTGTAATACCTACATATTTCAAGCAGACCACCATAGTGCCTGTGCCCAAGAAGACTAACCAGCCGACAACTACCGACCCGTAGCACTCACATCTGTAGCCATGAAGTGCTTTGAAAGACTGGTCATGGCTCACAACACCATTTTCCCAGAAACCCCAGACCCACATCGACAGATCCACAGATGATGCTGTCTCTATTGCACTCCACACTGCCCTTTCCCACCTGGACAAAAGGAACCGCTATGTGAGAATGCTATTCATTGACTACAGCTCATCGTTCAACACCATAGTACCTTCAAAGCTCATCACTAATCTAAGGACCCTGGGACTAAACACCTCCCTCTGCAGCTGGGTCCTGGACTTCCTGATGGGCCGCCCCCAGGTGGTGAGGGTAGGAAACAACATCTCCACCCCGCTGATCCTCAACACTGCCTGTTCACCCCGCTACCATCCAGAAGGCGAGGTCAGTACAGGTGCATCAAAGCAGGGACCGAGAGACTGAAAAACAGCTTCTATCTCAAGGCCATCAGACTTTTAAACAGCCGTCACTAACATTGAGTGGCTGCTGCCAACACTGACTCAAATCTCTAGACACTTTTGGATGTAATAAATTTGACATAATAAATGTATCACTAGTCACTTTAAACAATGCCACTTTATATAATATTTACATACCCTACATTACTCATCTCATATGTATATACTGTACTCTATACCATCTACTGCATCTTGCCTATGCCGCACGGCCATTGCTCATCCTTATATTTATATGTACATATTCTTATTCATTCCTTTACACTTGCGTGTATAAGGTAGTTGTTGGGGAATTGTTAGATTACTTGTTAGATATTACTGCACGGTCGGAACTAGAAGCACAAGCATTTCGCTACACTCGCATTAACATCTGCTAACCATGTATGTGTGACCAATAAAATTTGATTTGATTAAAGAAGCAATAAAACCGGCCTTTTTTAGACTAGTTGATTATCTGGAGCGTCAGCATTTGTGGGTTCGATTACAGGCTCAAAAATTGCCAGAAACAAACAACTTTCTTCTGAAACTCTTCAGTCTATTCTTGTTCTGAGAAATGAAGGCTATTCCAAGCGAGAAATTGCCAAGAAACTAAAGATCTCGTACAACGCTGTGTACTACTCCCTTCACAGAACAGCGTAAATTGTCTCTATCCAGAATAGAAGGAGAAGTGGGAGGCCCCAGTGCACAACTGAGCAAGAGGACAAGTACATTAGAGTGTCTAGTTTGGGAAACAGACGCCTCACAAGTTCTCAACTGGCAGCTTCATTAAATAGTACCCACAATAGACCAGTCTCAACGTCAACAGTGAAGAGTCGACGCTGGCCTTCTCTCTCTCACACACACACACACACACACACACACACACACACACACACACACACACACACTTAAACCTTCAGCCATTCAAAATAATTTTTCTCCCAATTACTGGTTGGAGGGTTGTTTAAAACAAAAAAAATAACTGTCTCTATGGATACAAAGAGCATCAACATAAACCTGTGACCAGGGCGCTGCATTGGTTTTAGAAGTGGGGGGATTACAGTATTTTTTTGTATATTTTTTTATCCGGTCAGATAAAAACTCCAAACAGACAGCGGACAGATTTGTATCACATTCCAATGATAAAAAACTGGGGGAATAAAAATGCCCTTTCACCCCCCGTCCCCCCGTCCCCAGGGAAAGTTGCGCCCCTGCCTGTGATCATACACTTCAGTTGTCCTCCTATTTATTTTCACTGAGCCAGTTGCAAAGACAAACAAACCTGTTGACCTTTTCAGATGATAAAGCTACTCTCTTCTTTTGTTCTAAATATCCAGGGAGTGAATACAACCTCTCACAAGGTACTGGCGTTGGCAGGCGTTGTCAGGCGCCTTCGTGCAATGCAGGCCAGCCTGGTGCGTGGCCCTGCATGTTGTGACCACCACTGTAGTGGATAATCCTCCATGTTGATGCTGGGCTCTGCTTTTTAATAACGCTCCACACATTTCTCAACGGGCTCCTCCTCTACATCAGAGTCAGACTCAGAAGACCTCAAGAAAAGGGCAGCTTTCTTCTCTGGTGGCTCTGACTCTGTTGCTTTATCAGGTTGCTGTGCAGGCCTCTCTATGCAGGCCTCTCTGTGCAGGCCTCTCTGTGCACGCCTCTCTGTGCACGCCTCTCTGTGCACGCCTCTCTGTGCACGCCTCTCTGTGCACGCCTCTCTGTGCACGCCTCTCTGTGCACGCCTCTCTGTGCACGCCTCTCTGTGCACGCCTCTCTGTGCACGCCTCTCTGTGCACGCCTCTCTGTGCACGCCTCTCTGTGCACGCCTCTCTGTGCAGGCCTCTCTGTGCACGCCTCTCTGTGCACGCCTCTCTGTGCACGCCTCTCTGTGCACGCCTCTCTGTGCACGCCTCTCTGTGCACGCCTCTCTGTGCACGCCTCTCTGTGCACGCCTCTCACACAGCTCATGTCTTCTTGTAACGACGGTGGCTCTCGAGGGTAAGTCAAACGTTGAGTTGTCCGATGCTATCCGAACGGTATCCCTCAAGCCTTAGTCCTTCACAATGTGGACTGGCCTGCAAGGTGTAGTTATCCTCTTGGCTTTTGCTTGTGTTAGCTAGCTGCTCGTCGACCTGTCCGTAGGCCTCCCGCACGCGCACACTTCTAGCTTAGCCGGCTGACTATCTCCTCCATTGCTACTGGTAACGTTACTTGTGTTGCCGGCAGCAACGGTATGTTTCGCTTGCAAATGATAGCGAAGACTCAATGTACTTCTGTGATGAACTAATTCAGCCTTGCAGTAGATGCAAATGATAGCGAAGACTCAATGTACTTCTGTGATGAACTAATTCAGCCTTGCAGTAGATGCAAATGATAGCGAAGACTCGATGTACTTCTGTGATGAACTAATTCAGCCTTGCAGTAGATGCAAATGATAGCGAAGACTCGATGTACTTCTGTGATGAACTAATTCAGCCTTGCAGTAGATGCAAATGATAGCGAAGACTCAATGTACTTCTGTGATGAACTAATTCAGCCTTGCAGTAGATGCAAATGACTTTGGTTTGATCAAGAGAGGCATCTGGGAGTGATTTGAAATGTAATTAACCGTTTAAAAGCCCCTTCCTAACGTTCATCATTCAGTCATACAAGTAGCTGGCTAGTAAAGTGGTTTCATTATTCAGTCACACGAGTAGCTAGCTAGTAAAGTGGTTTCATTATTCAGTCACACGAGTAGCTAGCTAGTAAAGTGGTTTCATTATTCAGTCACAAAAGTAGCTAGCTAGTAAAGTGGTTTCATTATTCAGTCACACAAGTAGCTAGCTAGTAAATTGGTTTCATTATTCAGTCACACGAGTAGCTAGCTAGTAAATTGGTTTCATTATTCAGTCACACAAGTAGCTAGCTAGTAAAGTGGTTTCATTATTCAGTCACACAAGTAGCTAGCTAGTAAAGTGGTTTCATCCTTCAGTCACACAAGTAGCTAGCTAGTAAAGTGGTTTCATTATTCAGTCACACAAGTAGCTAGCTAGTAAAGTCGTTTCCTCATTCAGTCACACAAGTAGCTAGCTCGTAAAGTGGTTTCATCCTTCAGTCATACAAGTAGCTAGCTAGTAAAGTGGTTTCATTATTCAGTCACACAAGTATCTAGCTAGTAAAGTGGTTTCATCATTCAGTCACACAAGTAGCTAGCTAGTAAAGTGGTGGTCAGACTAGCGCATCGGCTGCCAGGGCTTGAATTTTAAATATGGATGGTTCAGTGGGTCAAACTAAGAAAATGCGTTAATGGCGTCAGACACATTTATGTCATTAAAAATGTAAGCAATAACGCTTTATTAACGCGTTAACTTTGACAGTCCTAATATATATATTCCCCCCAAAAATGTATGGGGGATTGGAAATGATGCAGACAATTACATTGATGGAAGCTACAAACTATCTGCTGTGTTAAAGCTCATCTACCACCTTAAAATACATTTAAAAATATATATATAGTTTGTATTATGTAAATGTTCATGTTTTGTGTGGACCCCAGGAAGAGTAACTGTTGAGTTCATTCATACACTAGACGTTTGTGTGTCATGGCCTAGTAGAGACCAGTATCTCTCTGGTGTTGTTAAGCATTAAGGCCTGAGGGGGTGTGGTATTTTATAATAAACTACACATGGTTCCAGACTACAGAGTTCCAGACTACAGAGTTCCAGACTACAGGGTTCCAGACTACACATGGTTCCAGACTACACATGGTTCCAGACTACAGAGTTCCAGACTACAGGGTTCCAGACTACAGGGTTCCAGACTACAGGGTTCCAGACTACACATGGTTCCAGACTACACATGGTTCCAGACTACACATGTTTCCAGACTACAGGGTTCCAGACTACAGGGTTCCAGACTACACATGGTTCCAGACTACACATGGTTCCAGACTACAGGGTTCCAGACTACAGGGTTCCAGACTACACATTGTTCCAGACTACAGGGTTCCAGACTACACATGGTTCCAGACTACACATGGTTCCAGACTACACATGGTTCCAGACTACAGGGTTCCAGACTACAGGGTTCCAGACTACAGGGTTCCAGACTACACATGGTTCCAGACTACACATGGTTCCAGACTACACATGGTTCCAGACTACACATGGTTCCAGACTACAGGGTTCCAGACTACACATGGTTCCAGACTACACATGTTTCCAGACAACACATGGTTCCAGACAACACATGGTTCCAGACTACAGGGTTCCAGACTACACATGGTTCCAGACTACACATGGTTCCAGACTACACATTGTTCCAGATTACAGCGTTCCAGACTACAGGGTTCCAGACTACATGGTTAAAGACTACACATTGTTCCAGATTACAGGGTTCCAGATTACATGGTTCCAGACTACACATGGTTCCAGACTACACATGGTTCCAGACTACACATGGTTCCAGACTACACATGGTTCCAGACTACATGGTTCCAGACTACACATTGTTCCAGACTACACATTGTTCCAGACTACACATTGTTCCAGACTACACATTGTTCCAGACTACAGGGTTCCAGACTACACATGGTTCCAGACTACACATGGTTCCAACTACACATGGTTCCAGACTACACATGGTTCCAGACTACACATGGTTCCAGACTACACATGGTTCCAGACTACACATGGTTCCAGACTACACATGGTTCCAGACTACACATGGTTCCAGACTACACACGTTTCCAGACTACACACGTTACAGACTACACACGGTTCCAGACTACACACGGTTCCAGACTACACACGTTTCCAGACTACAGGGTTCCAGACTACAGGGTTCCAGACTACACATTGTTCCAGATTACAGTGTTCCAGACTACACATGGTTCCAGACTACACATGTTTCCAGACTGCACATGGTTCCAGACTACACATGGTTCCAGACTACACATGGTTCCAGACTACAGGGTTCCAGACTACACATGGTTCCAGACTACAGGGTTCCAGACTACACATGGTTCCAGACTACACATGGTTCCAGACTACACATGGTTCCAGACTACACATGGTTCCAGACTACACATGGTTCCAGACTACAGGGTTCCAGACTACACATGGTTCCAGACTACACATGTTTCCAGACAACACATGGTTCCAGACAACACATGGTTCCAGACTACAGGGTTCCAGACTACACATGGTTCCAGACTACACATGGTTCCAGACTACACATTGTTCCAGATTACAGCGTTCCAGACTACAGGGTTCCAGACTACATGGTTAAAGACTACACATTGTTCCAGATTACAGGGTTCCAGATTACATGGTTCCAGACTACACATGGTTCCAGACTACACATGGTTCCAGACTACACATGGTTCCAGACTACATGGTTCCAGACTACACATTGTTCCAGACTACACATTGTTCCAGACTACACATTGTTCCAGACTACACATTGTTCCAGACTACAGGGTTCCAGACTACACATGGTTCCAGACTACACATGGTTCCAACTACACATGGTTCCAGACTACACATGGTTCCAGACTACACATGGTTCCAGACTACACATGGTTCCAGACTACACATGGTTCCAGACTACACATGGTTCCAGACTACACATGGTTCCAGACTACACACGTTTCCAGACTACACACGTTACAGACTACACACGGTTCCAGACTACACACGGTTCCAGACTACACATGTTTCCAGACTACAGGGTTCCAGACTACAGGGTTCCAGACTACACATTGTTCCAGATTACAGTGTTCCAGACTACACATGGTTCCAGACTACACATGTTTCCAGACTACAGGGTTCCAGACTACACATTGTTCCAGATTACAGCGTTCCAGACTACACATGGTTCCAGACTACAGGGTTCCAGACTACACAGGGTTCCAGACTACAGGGTTCCAGACTACACATGGTTCCAGATTACAGCGTTCCAGACTACAGGGTTCCAGACTACACATGGTTCCAGACTACACATGGTTCCAGACTACACATGGTTCCAGACTACACAGGGTTCCAGACTACAGGGTTCCAGACTACAGGGTTCCAGACTACACAGCGTTCCAGACTACACATGGTTCCAGACTACACATGGTTCCAGACTACACATGGTTCCAGACTACAGGGTTCCAGACTACACATGGTTCCAGACTACAGCGTTCCAGACAACAGGGTTCCAGACTACACATGGTTCCAGACTACACATGGTTCCAGACTACACATTGTTCCAGATTACAGCGTTCCAGACTACAGGGTTCCAGACTACACATGGTTCCAGACTACACATTGTTCCAGACTACACATGGTTCCAGACTACACATGGTTCCAGACTACACATGGTTCCAGACTACACATGGTTCCAGACTACACATTTTATTTATTTTATTTATTTTATTTAACCTTTATTTAACCAGGTAGGCAAATTGAGAACACGTTCTCATTTACAATTGCGACCTGGCCAAGATAAAGCAAAGCAGTTCGACACATACAACAACACATAGTTACACATGGAGTAAAACAAACATATAGTCAATAATACAGTGAAAAAAAAATAATAATAAGTCTATATACAATGTGAGCAAGTGAGGTGAGATAAGGGAGGTGAAGGCAAACAGATATATGTATAAATAAATAAAAATATAAAAGGCCATGGAGGCGAAGTGAGTACAACACAGCAAGTCAAATAGAAACTAAAAAAACACTGGAATGGTTGGTTTGCATTGGAAGAAAGTGCAAAGTAGAGACAGAAATAATGGGGTGCAAAGGAGCAAAATAAATTAATAAATAAATACAGTAGGTAAAGAGGTAGTTGTTTGGGCTAAATTGTAGATGGGTTATGTACAGGTGCAGTAATCTATGAGCTGCTCTGACAGCTGGTGCTTAAAGCTAGTGAGGGAGATAAGTGTTTCCAGTTTCAGAGATTTTTGTAGTTCGTTCCAGTCATTGGCAGCAGAGAACTGGAAGGAGAGGCGTCCAAAGGAAGAATTGGTTTTGGGGGTGACTAGAGAGATATACCTGCTGGAGCGCGTGCTACAGGTAGGTGCTGCTATGGTGACCAGCGAGCTGAGATAAGGGGGACTTTACCTAGCAGGGTCTTGTAGATGACCTGGAACCAGTGGGTTTGGCGACGAGTATGAAGCGAGGGCCAGCCAACGAGAGTGTACAGGTCGCAGTGGTGGGTAGTATATATGGGGCTTTGGTGACAAAACGGATGGCACTGTGATAGACTGCATCCAATCTGGTGAGTAGAGTGTTGGAGGCTATTTTGTAAATGACATCACCGAAGTCGAGGATTGGTAGGATGGTCAGTTTTACAAGGGTATGTTTGGCAGCATGAGTAAAGGATGCTTTGTTGCGGAATAGGAAGCCAATTCTAGATTTGACTTTGGATTGGAGATGTTTGATGTGAGTCTGGAAGGAGAGTTTACAGTCTAACCAGACACCTAGGTATTTGTAGTTGTCCACATATTCTAAGTCAGAGCCGTCCAAAGTAGTGATGTTGAACAGGCGGGCAGGAGCAGGCAGCGATCGGTTGAAGAGCATGCATTTGGTTTTACTTGTATTTAAGAGCAGTTGGAGGCCACGGAAGGAGAGTTGTATGGCATTGAAGCTCGCCTGGAGGGTTGTTAACACAGTGTCAAAAGAAGGGCCAGAAGTATACAGAATAGTGTCGTCTGCGTAGAGGTGGATCAGAGAATCACCAGCAGCAAGAGCGACATCATTGATGTAAACAGAGAAAAGAGTCGGTCCAAGAATTGAACCCTGTGGCACCCCCATAGAGACTGCCAGAGGCCCGGACAACAGACCCTCCGATTTGACACACTGAACTCGATCAGAGAAGTAGTTGGTGAACCAGGCGAGGCAATCATTAGAGAAACCAAGGCTGTCGAGTCTGCCAATGAGGATGTGGTGATTGACAGAGTCAAAGGCCTTGGCCAGGTCAATGAATACGGCTGCACAGTATTGTTTCCTATCGATGGCGGTTACGATATCGTTTATGACCTTGAGCGTGGCTGAGGTGCACCCATGACCAGCTCTGAAACCAGATTGCATAGCGGAGAAGGTGTGGTGGGATTCGAAATGGTCGGTAATCTGTTTGTTGACTTGGCTTTCGAAGACCTTAGAAAGGCAGGGTAGGGTAGATATAGGTCTGTAGCAGTTAGGGTCAAGGGTGTCCCCCCCTTTGAAGAGGGGGATAACCGCAGCTGCTTTCCAATCTTTGGGGATCTCAGACGACACGAAAGAGAGGTTGAAGAGGCTAGTAATAGGGGTGGCAACAATTTCAGCAGATAGTTTTAGAAAGAAAGGGTCCAGATTATCTAGCCCGGCTGATTTGTAAGGGTCCAGACTTTGCAGCTCATTTAGAACATCAGCTGACTGTATTTGGGAGAAAGAGAAATGGGGAAGGCTTGGGCGAGTAGCAGAGGGGAGGGCAGTGCTGTTGTCCGGGGTAGGGGTAGCCAGGTGGAAAGCATGGCCAGCCGTAGAAAAATGCTTATTGAAATTCTCAATTATAGTGGATTTGTCGGTGGTGACAGTGTTTCCTATCTTCAGGGCGGTTGGAAGCTGGGAGGAGGAGGTGTTCTTATTCTCCATGGACTTTACGGTGTCCCAGAACTTTTTTGAATTTGTGTTGCAGGAAGCAAATTTCTGCTTGAAAAAGCTAGCCTTGGCTGTTCTAACTGCCTGTGTATATTGGTTTCTGGCTTCCCTGAAAAGTTGCATATCACGGGGGCTGTTCGATGCTAATGCAGAACGCCATAGGATGTTTTTCTGTTGGTTAAGGGCAGTCAGGTCAGGAGAGAACCAAGGGCTATATCTGTTCCTGGTTCTAAATTTCTTGAATGGGGCATGCTTATTCAAGATGGTGAGGAAGGCATTTTAAAAAAATGACCAGGCATCCTCTACTGACGGGATGAGATCAATATCCTTCCAGGATACCCCGGCCAGGTCGATTAGAAAGGCCTGCTCGCTGAAGTGTTTCAGGGAGCGTTTGACAGTGATGAGTGGAGGTCGTTTGACCGCTGACCCATTACGGATGCAGGCAATGAGGCAGTGATCGCTGAGATCTTGGTTGAAAACAGCAGAGGTGTATTTGGAGGGCAAGTTTGTTAGGATGATATCTATGATATCACATGGTTCCAGACTACAGGGTTCCAGACTACAGGGTTCCAGACTACACATGGTTCCAGACTACACATGGTTCCAGACTACACATTGTTCCAGACTACACATTGTTCCAGACTACACATGGTTCCAGACTACACATGGTTCCAGACTACAGGGTTCCTGTCAGTAGCACAGACATATACTGTATTGTACCTGGCCATGAACCAACACCTCCCGGTATGAAGCATACACACGGACACACAGCTCCTCCCCTCAGCTCCTCCCCTCTGCTCCTCCCCTCAGCTCATTTTCTCTGCTCCTCCCCTCAGCTCCTCCCCTCAGCTCATTTTCTCTTTTCCTCCCCTCTGCTCCTCCCCTCTGCTCCTCCCCTCTGCTCCTCCCCTCTGCTCCTCCCCTCTGCTCCTCCCCTCAGCTCATTTTCTTTTTTCCTCCCCTCAGCTCCTCCCCTCTGCTCCTCCCCGCTGCTCCTCCCCTCTGCTCCTCCCCTCTGCTCCTCCCCTCAGCTCCAATGTCCATTATTAATGATCCAATCCTTAATAACAGTCCTGTTAGTTTCCTGTCCTGTAAAAAGTCTAAAAGTATTTGGTTTTAAATATACTTACGTAAGTATCAAAAAGTAAAAGTATGAAGAATTTAAAATTCCTATTAAACAAACCAGACGGCACCAGACGGGTTTTTTAAATGTACAGATAGCCAGGGGGCACACGCCAACAGTCAGACATCATTTACAAACGATACGTTTGTGTTTAGTGAGTCCGTCAGATCAGAGGCAGTAGAGATGACCAGGGATGTTCTCTGTTTAGTGAGTCCTCCAGATCAGAGGCAGTAGGGATGACCAGAGATGTTCTCTGTTTAGTGAGTCCTCCAGATCAGAGGCAGTAGGGATGACCAGGGATGTTCTCTGTTTAGTGAGTCCTCCAGATCAGAGGCAGTAGAGATGACCAGGGATGTTCTCTGTTTAGTGAGTCCTCCAGATCAGAGGCAGTAGGGATGACCAGGGATGTTCTCTGTTTAGTGAGTCCTCCAGATCAGAGACAGTAGGGATGACCAGGGATGTTCTCTGTTTAGTGAGTCCTCCAGATCAGAGGCAGTAGGGATGACCAGGGATGTTCTCTGTTTAGTGAGTCCTCCAGATCAGAGGCAGTAGGGATAACCAGGGATGTTCTCTGTTTAGTGAGTCCTCCAGATCAGAGGCAGTAGGGATGACCAGGGATGTTCTCTGTTTAGTGAGTCCTCCAGATCAGAGGCAGTAGGGATGACCAGGGATGTTCTCTGTTTAGTGAGTCCTCCAGATCAGAGGCAGCAGGGATGATCAGGGATGTTCTCTGTTTAGTGAGTCCTCCAGATCAGAGGCAGTAGGGATGACCAGGGATGTTCTCTGTTTAGTGAGTCCTCCAGATCAGAGGCAGTAGGGATGACCAGGGATGTTCTCTGTTTAGTGAGTCCTCCAGATCAGAGGCAGTAGGGATGACCAGGGATGTTCTTTGTTTAGTGAGTCCTCCAGATCAGAGGCAGTAGGGATGACCAGGGATGGTCTCTGTTTAGTGAGTCCTCCAGATCAGAGGCAGTAGGGATGACCAGGGATGTTCTCTGTTTAGTGAGTCCTCCAGATCAGAGGCAGTAGGGATGACCAGGGATGTTCTCTGTTTAGTGAGTCCGTCAGATCAGAGGTAGTAGGGATGACCAGGGATGGTCTCTGTTTAGTGAGTCCGTCAGATCAGAGGCAGTAGGGATGACCAGGGATGTTCTCTGTTTAGTGAGTCCTCCAGATCAGAGGCAGTAGGGATGACCAGGGATGTTCTCTGTTTAGTGAGTCCTCCAGTTCAGAGGCAGTAGGGATGACCAGAGATGTTCTCTGTTTAGTGAGTCCTCCAGATCAGAGGCAGTAGGGATGACCAGGGATGTTCTCTGTTTAGTGAGTCCGTCAGATCAGAGGCAGTAGGGATGACCAGGGATGTTCTCTGTTTAGTGAGTCCGTCAGATCAGAGGCAGTAGGGATGACCAGAGATGTTCTCTGTTTAGTGAGTCCGTCAGATCAGAGGCAGTAGGGATGACCAGGGATGTTCTCTGTTTAGTGAGTCCTCCAGATCAGAGGATGACCAGGGATGTTCTCTTGATAAGTGGGTGAATCGGACCATTTTCCTATCAAAATGTAATGAGTACTTTTGGGTGTCAGTGAAAATGTATGGATTAAAAAGTACATCATTTTCTTCAGGAATGTACTGAAGTAAAAGTAAAAGTTGTCCCAAATATAAAAAGTAGAATACAGATTCCCCAAAAACTTTAAAGTATTTGTACGTAATTACTTTACACCACTACCTTTGCTTAGCTGATGTACTGTATTTACAGATGAGAGGGGGGAGATCAGACCCAATGCACACTTATCCTGACTCAGAGGGGTTTTCACCTCATATATTTACAACAGAGGGGAGAGAGCTGGAAAAGCAATCAACTGACAAGAGGATAGAGGAGAGTGGGAGAGGGGAGGGAGAGAGAGAGAGAAAGAGAGAGAGATAGGGAGAGGACTAAGGCTGCTTCCAGGGGTGTCCGGGCCTCTTCTCCCCCGACGATGCCTCTGTCCTGGGTATGATTAACTACGCAGCCCTCTGGGTCTGTGGGTGTGGGCAGCTGTTTGATTTATCACGCGTAATGGACTGTGGCCAGCTGGCTGCAGAGTGAATCTCTCATTAAGACGGATAAACTTAGCCTTCCAGTCCAAGGCCTCTCTGTCTCCAACTGCTCTCCAAGGCCAGACACACGTCTCATCCCAAGACAACTTCCCGGGGAGGTCCATCTAATTGCCGGGCACTAATTATGGCCAGTTTTCTAATGTATTATATGGCACTGTACAGTATTGTCATTCCACTTGCACTATAACTCCCAGACATGAATATAAATCACTTTAAAAGGGGGAAGCTTACATTACACAGCAGCATGACTTCACAAACTCTTTTTGCATCGCTTACATCCAGACTGAAGTATCGCTCAGATTTAACCTCGAAAACCATTTCATTTTGCATGGTGTGATTATTACAGAGAGATGAGACAGACACAGTAATTGAGCCTCTCCTCCCCTCTACCCTTCCCTCTCACTCCTTCTCTCCTCTCCTCCCCTCTACCCTTCCCTCTCACTCCTTCTCTCCTCTCCTCCCCTCTACCCTTCCCTCTCACTCCTTCTCTCCTCTCCTCCCCTCT
>NC_074697.1:13569185-13613013 GCF_029448725.1 Salvelinus fontinalis | reverse complement strand
TAGCCACTATGGCCTATGTATTGCCTTACCTCCCTAATCTACCTCATTTGCACACACTGTATATACATTTTCTCTACTGTGTTATTGACTGTATGTTTGTTTTACTCCATGTGTAACTCTGTGTTGTTGTTTGTGTCGCACTGCTTTGCTTTATCTTGGCCAGGTCGCAATTGTAAATGAGAACTTGTTCTCAACTGGCCTTCCTGGTTAAATAAAGGTGAAATAAATAATATAATGTAAGGGTATTGCATTTTGGGATGTATATGCATCCAAGCCTGTGATGAACTTTGCATTAATTTAATAAAATACAAAACTTAAATTTAGTTTTAAAATGGGGTCAACTTAAAGCAACATATATCAACATTTTATATTTATCATTTGATTGCAAATTGCACACTCAAAGGGTTCTGGCCAAATATTGAAAACAGTTTTTAATTTGGCCCTACGGTTACTGAGATGTCCCCTTGAAGCTTGTTCATTTTGAAACAATGCTGATTCCTATCTTTTCCTCTCTGCAACAAAATGGGAACAGATTTCAAGGGGACATCTCAGTAGCTGTAGTGCAAATTTGTTTGACAAGAACATTGGGGTGTGCAATTTCAAACCTACATGTAAAATGTTGGCCTGTTTTGAGAATGGTTTCCCTCCCCAAATCAAAGGTGACACGCACAATACTGGCATGAGGTCTCCTCCACAACATAGCCCCGAGGTATTGAAATGGATGCAGAGATTATAATGGACCCCCAAGAGCCTCCAAACCCACCACCCAACGGAGGATCTTCCCAGGCTGATGCCGTGAGAAGGAGACGGCAGCTCATACAGAGATTGAGAAACAGAATGACAGACAATATACCTTATATACCTAATATCCAATATATTAATATTATTATTATATTATTATTATAATATATTAATATTATATGTTTTTAAATTAACGTTCAACAACTGCATTATGTAAATGAATTAAAAGCTATTCTTTCGAGTTCAGTCACAAACCCAACCGATGTGATCAACTCGTTCTGGGTTTGCAGGACTGAGGCGGTCAGCACGCGATCTGTAGACGTGAACGGACCCTCGACGCCTGTGGCCAAACGTTCCCCATCACTCCTGCGACACACTCCCATCACTCCTGGCACCTGCGGGTCTGGGACGTTTGGGAACCGGGGCCTCACAGATTTCATCCTGGCGCATGGACGCAGACAGACCCTCGACGCCTGTGGCCAAACGTTCCCCCTCACTCCTGGCACCTGCTGATTTGGGAGCCTCACGCACTTTAACCCTGGGTGGAGGGGGCACCCTCACCTGGCGCACGGGCTGCAACGCAGCTTCCCCCGTTTCTATGTGAATAAAATAAATCAGAGCATGTCTTGTATATTAAGTTACTGACAACCAAGTTTCACAGTCTCTTAATTACTTACCGTGATGCAGTCGTGGGAGTTTCGCACGCCAACTTCACTGTTCCCAATGTTACTGCTAGAAGATGTAAAAATGGGGATTAAACCATATGCAAAATAGAAGAAAACTCAACTTTTTTTTTTAAACATTCTCTGTCGCCATCGGAGCATGTGCCAGTGTATGCGCTTTCCCCAGTGATTGCCCCGGTGCGCTGGTCCATTTGGGAGCTCTCCGGCGTGCCAGGCCCCTCTCCCGTTGCTTTAATGCTACGGTTATGTATGGATATTCTTGCCCCTTGCAGTTTAAGGTCAGACCATTTCTCTTTTCACATCAGCCACAGTTCTGTCTCGCTGCTCCACCTCGTTCACTGCAGCGGCGACACACTCCCAGGATACCTGTTTGGCAACTCATTATTTAGTCCACTGAATAAAACGTGTTGCCCTGTCTTCAATCTCCACTACCGTCGCCTTGATCTTGTCTTTTAAAAAGTTAGCTTTTCTCTTTTGGTCCATGGCTATTCCTAACTAAACCCTCATTTGTGCAATATTCTGTAAGGGGAAATCGGGGATTGTAACGTTACTGTAATTAACGTGGCGTTAATTTGAGATTCACAGGGTTCTCAGAACCTGCGAGTGTTTTTATTCTCCGTATAGGTTTATGAATCCAACGTAACCTTCGGAAATAATCTTACGACTAATTTCAAGTATAAATCTAAAAAAAAACATTTTTATAAACGAGGGCCCTGGTCATCCCTACTGCCTCTGATCTGACAGACTCACTGAACACAAATGATTTGTTTGTAAATTGTGTTGGAGTGTGCTACTGGCCATCTGTAAATAAACTAAAAACTAGAAAATGGTGCCGTCTGATTTGCATAATATAAATATATATAATATAATATAAATAATGTGAGATGATTAATACTTAGTTTTTGATACTTGAGTACATTTAAAATCAAATACTTTTAGACTTTTACTCAAGTAGTATTTTACTGGGTGACGTTTACTTTTACTTGAGTCATTTTCTATTAGGGTATCTTTACTGTTATTACAGAATGACAACTGGGTACTTTCTCCACCACTGCAGACACACAAGAAACAAGATAGCATAAAATGTACTTTAAGATAATCTTCTTAGAACACCTCTCAGGTCAAACTGTGGCTGACAGGACAGGATGTATCCCAACAGGAAAGGATGTAACCCAAACAGGACAGGATGTATCCCAACAGGAAATGATGTATCCCAAACAGACCAGGATGTATCCCAAACAGGACAGGATGTATCCCAAACAGGACATGATGTATCCCAAACAGGACAGGATGTATCCAAACAGGACAGGATGTATCCCAAACAGGACAGGATGTATCCAAACAGGACAGGATGTATCCAAACAGACCAGGATGTATCCCAAACAGACCAGGATGTATCCCAAACAGGACAGGATGTATCCCAACAGGAAAGGATGTATCCCAAACAGGACAGGATGTATCCCAAACAGACCAGGATGTATCCCAAACAGGACATGATGTATCCCAAACAGACCAGGATGTATCCCAAACAGGACAGGATGTATCCCAAACAGGACATGATGTATCCCAAACAGGACAGAATGTATCCCAAACAGACCAGGATGTATCCCAAACAGGACAGGATGTATCCCAAACAGGACAGGATGTATCCCAAACAGGACAGGATGTATCCCAAACAGACCAGGATGTATCCAAACAAGACAGGATGTATCCCAAACAGACCAGGATGTATCCCAAACAGGACAGGATGTATCCCAAACAGACCAGGATGTATCCCAAACAGACCAGGATGTATCCAAACAGGACAGGATGTATCCCAAACAGACCAGGATGTATCCCAAACAGACCAGGATGTATCCCAAACAGGACAGGATGTATCCCAAACAGACCAGGATGTATCCCAAACAGACCAGGATGTATCCCAAACAGACCAGGATGTATACCAAACAGGACAGGATGTATCCCAAACAGACCAGGATGTATCCCAGACAGGACAGGATGTCTCCCAAACAGGACATGATGTATCCCAAACAGACCAGGATGTATCCCAAACAGACCAGGATGTATCCCAAACAGACCAGGATGTATCCCAACAGGAAAGGATGTATCCCAAACAGACCAGGATGTATCCCAAACAGGACAGGATGTATCCCAAACAGGACAGAATGTACCCAAACAGGACAGGATGTATCCCAAACAGGACAGGATGTACCCAAACAGGACAGGATGTATCCCAAACAGACCAGGATGTATCCCAAACAGACCAGGATGTATCCAAACAGGACAGGATGTATCCCAAACAGACCAGGATGTATCCCAAACAGACCAGGATGTATCCAAACAAGACAGGATGTATCCCAAACAGACCAGGATGTATCCCAAACAGGACAGGATGTATCCCAAACAGACCAGGATGTATCCCAAACAGACCAGGATGTATCCCAAACAGGACAGGATGTATCCCAAACAGACCAGGATGTATCCCAGACAGGACAGGATGTATCCCAAACAGGACAGGATGTATCCCAAACAGGACAGGATGTATCCCAAACAGACCAGGATGTATCCCAAACAGACCAGGATGTATCCAAACAGGACAGGATGTATCCCAAACAGACCAGGATGTATCCCAAACAGTCCAGGATGTATCCCAAACAGACCAGGATGTATCCCAAACAGACCAGGATGTATCCCAAACAGTCCAGGATGTATCCCAAACAGTCCAGGATGTATCCCAAACAGGACAGGATGTATCCCAAACAGACCGGGATGTATCCCAAACAGACCAGGATGTATCCCAAACAGACCAGGATGTATCCCAAACAGGACGGGATGTATCCAAACAGACCAGGATGTATCCCAAACAGACCAGGATGTATCCCAAACAGACCGGGATGTATCCCAAACAGGACGGGATGTATCCCAAACAGACCAGGATGTATCCCAAACAGACCAGGATGTATCCCAAACAGACCGGGATGTATCCCAAACAGACCGGGATGTATCCCAAACAGGACGGGATGTATCCCAAACAGACCAGGATGTATCCCAAACAGACCAGGATGTATCCCAAACAGACCAGGATGTATCCCAAACAGACCGGGATGTATCCCAAACAGACCGGGATGTATCCCAAACAGACCGGGATGTATCCCAAACAGACCAGGATGTATCCCAAACAGACCAGGATGTATCCCAAACAGACCAGGATGTATCCCAAACAGACCAGGATGTATCCCAAACAGACCAGGATGTATCCCAAACAGTCCAGGATGTATCCCAAACAGGACAGGATGTATCCCAAACAGACCAGGATGTATCCCAAACAGGACATGATGTATCCCAAACAGGAAATGATGTATCCCAAACAGGACATGATATATCCCAAACAGACCAGGATGTATCCCAAACAGACCAGGATGTATCCCAAACAGACCAGGATGTTTCCAAACAGGACAGGATGTATCCCAAACAGGACAGGATGTATCCCAAACAGGACAGGATGTATCCCAAACAGACCAGGGTGTATCCCAAACCGACAAGGATGTATCCCAAACAGACCAGGATGTATCCAAACAGACCAGGATGTATCCCAAACAGACCAGGATGTATCCCAAACAGGAGAGGATGTATCCCAAACAGGACAGGATGTATCCCAAACAGGACAGGATGTATCCCAAACAGACCAGGATGTATCCCAAACAGGACAGGATGTATCCAAAAAGACCAGGATGTATCCCAAACAGACCAGGATGTATCCAAACAGACCAGGATGTATCCCAAACAGACCAGGATGTATCCCAAACAGACCAGGATGTATCCAAACAGACCAGGATGTATCCAAACAGACCAGGATGTATCCAAACAGACCAGGATGTATCCCAAACAGACCAGGATGTATCCCAAACAGACCAGGATGTATCCCAAACAGGACGGGATGTATCCAAACAGACCAGGATGTATCCCAAACAGACCAGGATGTATCCCAAACAGACCAGGATGTATCCCAAACAGTCCAGGATGAATCCCAAACAGAACGGGATGTATCCCAAACAGACCAGGATGTATCCCAAACAGGACGGGATGTTGAAGCTCGCATCCGCTACAAGACCATGGTGCTTGCCTACGGAGCTGTGAGGGGAACGGCACCTCAGTACCTTCAGGCTCTGATCAGGCCCTACACCCAAACAAGGGCACTGCGTTCATCCACCTCTGGCCTGCTCGCCTCCCTACCACTGAGGAAGTACAGTTCCCGCTCAGCCCAGTCAAAACTGTTCGCTGCTCTGGCACCCCAATGGTGGAACAAACTCCCTCACGACGCCAGGACAGCGGAGTCAATCACCACCTTCCGGAGACACCTGAAACCCCACCTCTTCAAGGAATACCTAGGATAGGATAAAGCAATCCTTCTGCCCCCCGCCCCTTAAAAGATTTAGATGCACTATTGTAAAGTGGCTGTTCCACTGGATGTCATTAGGTGAATGCACCAATTTGTAAGTCGCTCTGGATAAGAGCGTCTGCTAAATGACTTAAATGTAAATGTAAATGTAATGTATCCAAACAGACCAGGATGTATCCCAAACAGACCAGGATGTATCCCAAACAGACCAGGATGTATCCCAAACAGACCAGGATGTATCCCAAACAGTCCAGGATGTATCCCAAACAGGACAGGATGTATCCCAAACAGACCAGGATGTATCCCAAACAGACCAGGATGTATCCCAAACAGACCAGGATGTATCCCAAACAGGACAGGATGTATCCCAAACAGGACAGGATGTATCCCAAACAGGACAGGATGTATCCCAAACAGGACAGGATGTATCCCAAACAGACCAGGGTGCATCCCAAACCGACAAGGATGTATCCCAAACAGTCCAGGATGTATCCCAAACAGACCAGGATGTATCCCAAACAGGACATGATGTATCCCAAACAGGACAGGATGTATCCCAAACAGGACAGGATGTATCCCAAACAGACCAGGATGTATCCCAAACAGGACATGATGTATCCCAAACAGACCAGGATGTATCCCAAACAGACCAGGATGTATCCCAAACAGGACATGATGTATCCCAAACAGACCAGGATGTATCCCAAACAGACCAGGATGTATCCCAAACAGGACATGATGTATCCCAAACAGACCAGGATGTATCCAAACAGGACAGGATGTATCCCAAACAGGACATGATATATCCCAAACAGAACATGATGGATCCCAAACAGGACATGATGGATCCCAAACAGGACATGATGGATCCCAAACAGGACATGATGTATCCCAAACAGGACATGATGTATCCCAAACAGGACATGATGTATCCCAAACAGGACAGGATGTATCCCAAACAGGACATGATGTATCCCAAACAGGACATGATGTATCCCAAACAGACCAGGATGTATCCCAAACAGACCAGGATGTATCCCAAACAGGACATGATGTATCCCAAACAGGACATGATGTATCCCAAACAGACCAGGATGTATCCCAAACAGACCAGGATGTATCCCAAACAGACCAGGATGTATCCCAAACAGGAAGGGATGTATCCCAAACAGGAAGGGATGTATCCCAAACAGACCAGGATGTATCCCAAACAGACCAGGATGTATCCCAAACAGACCAGGATGTATCCCAAACAGGACAGGATGTATCCCAAACAGGACAGGATGTATCCAAACAGGACAGGATGTATCCCAAACAGACCAGGATGTATCCCAAACAGGACAGGATGTATCCCAAACAGGACAGGATGTATCCCAAACAGGACAGGATGTATCCCAAACAGGACAGGATGTATCCCAAACAGGACAGGATGTATCCAAAACAGACCAGGATGTATCCCAAACAGGACAGGATGTATCCAAACAGGACAGGATGTATCCAAACAGACCAGGAAGTATCCAAACAGACCAGGATGTATCCAAACAGGACAGGATGTATCCCAAACAGGACAGGATGTATCCCAAACAGACCAGGACGTATCCCAAACAGGACAGGACGTATCCCAAACAGGACAGGACGTATCCCAAACAGGACAGGATGTATCCCAAACAGGACAGGATGTATCCCAAACAGGACAGGATGTATCCCAAACAGGACAGGATGTATCCCAAACAGACCAGGATGTATCCCAAACAGACCAGGATGTATCCCAAACAGACCAGGATGTATCCAAAACAGGACAGGATGTATCCAAACAGGACAGGATGTATCCAAACAGGACAGGATGTATCCCAAACAGGACAGGATGTATCCCAAACAGGACAGGATGCATCCAAACAGGACAGGATGTATCCCAAACAGACCAGGATGTATCCAAACAGGACAGGATGTATCCCAAACAGACCAGGATGTATCCCAAACAGACCAGGATGTATCCCAAACAAACCAGGATGTATCCCAAACAGACCAGGATGTATCCAAACAGACCAGGATGTATCACAAACAGGACAGGATGTATCCAAACAGACCAGGATGTATCCAAACAGACCAGGATGTATCCCAAACAGGACAGGATGTATCCCAAACAGGACAGGATGTATCCCAAACAGACCAGGATGTATCCAAACAGACCAGGATGTATCCCAAATAGGACAGGATGTATCCAAACAGGACAGGATGTATCCCAAACAGACCAGGATGTATCCCAAACAGACCAGGATGTATCCCAAACAGACCAGGATGTATCCCAAACAGACCAGGATGTATCCCAAACAGACCAGGATGTATCCAAACAGACCAGGATGTATCCCAAACAGGACAGGATGTATCCAAACAGACCAGGATGTATCCAAACAGACCAGGATGTATCCAAACAGGACAGGATGTATCCCAAACAGGACAGGATGTATCCCAAACAGACCAGGATGTATCCAAACAGACCAGGATGTATCCCAAACAGGACAGGATGTATCCAAACAGGACAGGATGTATCCCAAACAGACCAGGATGTATCCCAAACAGACCAGGATGTATCCCAAACAGACCAGGATGTATCCCAAACAGACCAGGATGTATCCCAGACAGTCCAGGATGTATCCCAAACAGGACATGATGTATCCCAAACAGGACATGATGTATCCCAAACAGGACATGATGTATCCCAACCAGGACATGATGTATCCCAACCAGGACATGATGTATCCCAAACAGGACATGATGTATCCCAAACAGACCAGGATGTATCCCAAACAGACCAGGATGTATCCCAAACAGACCAGGATGTATCCCAAACAGGACAGGATGTATCCCAAACAGGACAGGATGTATCCCAAACAGACCAGGATGTATCACAAACAGACCAGGATGTATCCCAAACAGACCAGGATGTATCCCAGACAGTCCAGGATGTATCCCAAACAGGACATGATGTATCCCAAACAGGACATGATGTATCCCAACCAGGACATGATGTATCCCAAACAGGAAAGGATGTATCCCAAACAGACCAGGATGTATCCCAAACAGACCAGGATGTATCGAAACAGGACAGGATGTATCCCAAACAGACCAGGATGTGTCCCAACAGGACAGGATGTATCCCAAACAGACCAGGATGTATCCCAAACAGACCATAATGCATCCCAAACAGACCAGGATGTATCCCAGACAGTCCAGGATGTATCCCAAACAGGACAGGATGTATCCCAAACAGACCAGGATGTATCCCAGACAGGACAGGATGTATCCCAAACAGACCAGGATGTATCCAAACAGGACAGGATGTATCCCAAACAGACCAGGATGTATCCAAACAGGACAGGATGTATCCCAAACAGACCAGGATGTATCCCAGACAGGACAGGATGTATCCCAAACAGACCAGGATGTATCCCAAACAGACCAGGATGTATCCAAACAGACCAGGATGTATCCAAACAGGACAGGATGTATCCAAACAGGACAGGATGTATCTCAAACAGACCAGGATGTATCCCAAACAAACCAGGATGTATCCAAACAGACCAGGATGTATCCCAAACAGACCAGGATGTATCCAAACAGACCAGGATGTATCCAAACAGACCAGGATGTATCCCAAACAGACCAGGATGTACCCCAAACAGACCAGGACGTACCCCAAACAGACCAGGACGTATCCCAAACAGTCCAGGATGTATCCAAACAGGACAGGATATATCCAAACAGACCAGGATATATCGCAAACAGGACAGGATGTATCCAAACAGGACAGGATGTACCCAAACAGGACAGGATGTACCCAAACAGGACAGGATGTACCCAAACAGGACAGGATGTATCCCAAACAGGACAGGATGTACCCAAACAGACCAGGATGTACCCAAACAGACCAGGATGTACCCAAACAGACCAGGATGTACCCAAACAGACCAGGATGTACCCAAACAGACCAGGATGTACCCAAACAGACCAGGATGTATCCAAACAGACCAGGAAGTATCCAAACAGACCAGGATGTATCCAAACAGGACAGGATGTATCCCAAACAGGACAGGATGTATCCCAAACAGACCAGGACGTATCCCAAACAGGACAGGACGTATCCCAAACAGGACAGGACGTATCCCAAACAGGACAGGACGTATCCCAAACAGGACAGGATGTATCCCAAACAGACCAGGATGTATCCCAAACAGACCAGGATGTATCCCAAACAGACCAGGATGTATCCCAAACAGACCAGGATGTATCCAAAACAGGACAGGATGTATCCAAACAGGACAGGATGTATCCAAACAGGACAGGATGTATCCCAAACAGGACAGGATGTATCCCAAACAGGACAGGATGCATCCAAACAGGACAGGATGTATCCCAAACAGACCAGGATGTATCCAAACAGGACAGGATGTATCCCAAACAGACCAGGATGTATCCCAAACAGACCAGGATGTATCCCAAACAAACCAGGATGTATCCCAAACAGACCAGGATGTATCCAAACAGACCAGGATGTATCACAAACAGGACAGGATGTATCCAAACAGACCAGGATGTATCCAAACAGACCAGGATGTATCCCAAACAGGACAGGATGTATCCCAAACAGGACAGGATGTATCCCAAACAGACCAGGATGTATCCAAACAGACCAGGATGTATCCCAAATAGGACAGGATGTATCCAAACAGGACAGGATGTATCCCAAACAGACCAGGATGTATCCCAAACAGACCAGGATGTATCCCAAACAGACCAGGATGTATCCCAAACAGACCAGGATGTATCCCAAACAGACCAGGATGTATCCAAACAGACCAGGATGTATCCCAAACAGGACAGGATGTATCCCAAACAGACCAGGATGTATCCCAAACAGACCAGGATGTATCCCAGACAGTCCAGGATGTATCCCAAACAGGACATGATGTATCCCAAACAGGACATGATGTATCCCAAACAGACCAGGATGTATCCCAAACAGACCAGGATGTATCCCAAACAGACCAGGATGTATCCCAAACAGGACAGGATGTATCCCAAACAGGACAGGATGTATCCCAAACAGACCAGGATGTATCCCAAACAGACCAGGATGTATCCCAGACAGTCCAGGATGTATCCAAACAGACCAGGATGTATCCCAAACAGGACATGATGTATCCCAAACAGGACATGATGTATCCCAACCAGGACATGATGTATCCCAAACAGGAAATGATGTATCCCAAACAGACCAGGATGTATCCCAAACAGGACATGATGTATCCCAAACAGGACATGATGTATCCCAACCAGGACATGATGTATCCCAAACAGGAAAGGATGTATCCCAAACAGACCAGGATGTATCCCAAACAGACCAGGATGTATCGAAACAGGACAGGATGTATCCCAAACAGACCAGGATGTGTCCCAACAGGACAGGATGTATCCCAAACAGACCAGGATGTATCCCAAACAGACCATAATGCATCCCAAACAGACCAGGATGTACCCCAGACAGTCCAGGATGTATCCCAAACAGGACAGGATGTATCCCAAACAGACCAGGATGTATCCCAGACAGGACAGGATGTATCCCAAACAGACCAGGATGTATCCAAACAGGACAGGATGTATCCCAAACAGACCAGGATGTATCCAAACAGGACAGGATGTATCCCAAACAGACCAGGATGTATCCCAGACAGGACAGGATGTATCCCAAACAGACCAGGATGTATCCCAAACAGACCAGGATGTATCCAAACAGACCAGGATGTATCCAAACAGGACAGGATGTATCCAAACAGGACAGGATGTATCTCAAACAGACCAGGATGTATCCCAAACAAACCAGGATGTATCCAAACAGACCAGGATGTATCCCAAACAGACCAGGATGTATCCAAACAGACCAGGATGTATCCAAACAGACCAGGATGTATCCCAAACAGACCAGGATGTACCCCAAACAGACCAGGACGTACCCCAAACAGACCAGGATGTATCCAAACAGGACAGGATATATCCAAACAGACCAGGATATATCGCAAACAGGACAGGATGTATCCAAACAGGACAGGATGTACCCAAACAGGACAGGATGTACCCAAACAGGACAGGATGTACCCAAACAGGACAGGATGTATCCCAAACAGGACAGGATGTACCCAAACAGACCAGGATGTACCCAAACAGACCAGGATGTACCCAAACAGACCAGGATGTACCCAAACAGACCAGGATGTACCCAAACAGACCAGGATGTATCCCAAACAGGACAGGATGTATCCCAAACAGGACAGGATGTACCCAAACAGGACAGGATGTATCCCAAACAGGACCTTATTATCCTAGGGCCCAGGATGGTGTCTCAAATGGCACCCTATTCCATATAGAGGGCACTACTTTTCATCAGAACCCTATGGTCTGGTCAAAAGTAGTACACTATATAGGGGGAGCCATTCAGGACTAACCTAGTTTAGTTCATTAGGATCTCGAGCTCACTCAGCCCTAATGGTTCTCCAGAGAGACCAACAAGAGGCTTTTAAAGCTACTGTATCTGATGTAGAAGTGTTTGTCCTCCCTGGCCTGATTATAATTAAAGTACCAGAAGTTGTCTTAGTCCCAAAGTCCACCCTGTTCCCTACATAGTGCAGTACTGTTGACCTGGCTTCAGGGCTCCAATAGGAGTAGGGTGGTTAGCTATGCATCCTCAGGCTGCTGTGTGTTTCTGTAGAGCAGATTAAGAGGCTTCGGACATCAAATGTCCTCTCCACTCCTCTACCCTTCCTCTCCACTCCTCTTCCCTTCCTCTCCACTCCTCTTCCCTTCCTCTCCACTCCTCTCCTCTCCTCTACCCTTCCTCTCCTCTCCTCTCCCCTCTCCTCTCCTCTCCACTCCTCTTCCCTTCCTCTCCACTCCTCTTCCCTTCCCTTCCTCTCCACTCCACTCCACTCCACTCCTCTTCCCTTCCTCTCCACTCCTCTCCTCTCCTCTCCACTCCTCTTCCCTTCCCTTCCTCTCCACTCCTCTTCCCTTCCTCTCCTCTTCCCTTCCTCTCCACTCCTCTTCCCTTCCTCTCCCCTCCCCACTCCTCTTCCCTTCCTCTCCACTCCTCTTCCCTTCCACTCCTCTTCCCTTCCTCTCCCCTCTCCACTCCTCTTCCCTTCCTCTCCACTCCTCTTCCCTTCCACTCCTCTTCCCTTCCTCTCCCCTCTCCACTCCTCTTCCCTTCCTCTCTACTCCTCTTCCCTTCCTCTCCTCTCCACTCCTCTTCCATTCATCTCCACTACTCTTCCCTTACTCTCCACTCCTCTTCCCTTCCTCTCTCCTCTCCTCTCCACTCCTCTTCCCTTCCTCTTCCCTTCCTCTCCACTCCTCTTCCCTTCCTCTCCCCTCCCCACTCCTCTTCCCTTCCTCTCCACTCCTCTTCCCTTCCTCTCCACTCCTCTTCCCTTCCTCTCCTTACCTCTCCACTCCTCTTCCCTTCCACTCTTCTTCCCTTCCTCTCCCCTCTCCACTCCTCTTCCCTTCCTCTCTACTCCTCTTCCCTTCCTCTCCTCTCCACTCCTCTTCCCTTACTCTCCTCTCCTCTTCCCTTCCTCTCCACTCCTCTCCTCTTCCCTTCCTCTCCACTCCTCTTCCCTTCCTCTCTCCTCTCCACTCCTCTTCCTCTCCTCTCCACTCCTCTTCCCTTCCTCTCCACTCCTCTTCCCTTCCTCTCCACTCTCCTCTCCACTCCTCTCCTCTTCCCTTCCTCTCCACTCCTCTTCCCTTCCCTTCCTCTCCACTCCTCTTCCCTTCCTCTCCACTCCTCTTCCCTTCCTCTCTCTTCTCCACTCCTCTTCCCTTCCCCTCCACTCCTCTTCCCTTCCTCTCCACTCCTCTTCCCTTCCTCTCTCTTCTCCACTCCTCTTCCCTTCCCCTCCACTCCTCTTCCCTTCCTCTCCACTCCTCTTCCCTCCTCTTTCCTCTCCTCTCCACTCCTCTCCTCTCCACTCCTCTCCTCTCCACTCCTCTCCTCTCCACTCCTCTCCACTCCCTTTCATCTCCTCTCACCTTCCTCTCCTCTCCACCTACCTTCCTCTCCTCTTCCCCTCATCTCCTTTCCACTTTCTCTTTCTTCTCCTGTCCACTCCCCTCCCTCTGCCCTCTCCTCTCCACCCTTTCTTCTCCTCTCCCCTTCCTCACCACTCCCCTTCTCCTCTCCACTTCCCTTGCTCTCCTCTCCACTCCCATTGCTCTCCCTCACCATCTCCTCTCCAACCCCCTTTCTTTACTCTCCACTTCCCTTCCTCTCTCTTTTCCTCCCCTCTCCACTCCCTATCCCCTTCCTCTCCACTCTCCTCTCCCCTTCCTCTCCACTTCCTCTCTTCTCCTTCCTCCTCCACTCCCCTTCCTCTCATCTTCATCTCCGCTGCCCTCCCCTCTTCTTTCTTGCCTATACCTCTTCCTTTCCTCTCCCTCTATCTCTTCTTCCGGTCCCCTCCCTTTCCTCTCCACTCCCCTTCCTCTCCTCTCCACTCCCCTTCCTCTCCTCTCCTTTCTTCCCCCCTTCCTCTCCTCTCCACTTCCCTTCCTCTCCCCTCCTTCTTCTGCTCTCTCCTCTCCACTGCCCTTTCTCTCCCTTCTCCTCTTCCTCTCCTATCCACTCACCTTCCTCTCCACTCCCTTTCCTCTCCTCTCAAATCCCTTTCCTCTCCCCTTCCTCTCCGCTTCTTCTCCTCTCCACTCCCCTTCCTCTCCCTCTCCACTCCCTCTCTACCCCCCTTTCTCTCCTCTTCCTCTCCCCTTCCCCTCCTCTCCACTCCCCTCTCCTATTCTCTTCCTCTCCACTCCCCTTCCTCTCCTCTCCATTCCCGTTCATCTCCCCTCTCCTCTCCCTGTCCTCTCCCCTTCCTCTCCTCTCCCTGTCCTCTCCCCTTCCTCTCCACTCCCTTTCCTCTCCATTCCCTTTCCTCTCCCCTCCTCTCCCTGTCCTCTCCTCTTCCACTCCCCTACCTCTCCACTCCCCTTCAATCCCCTTCCTCTCCTTTTCCTCTGCACTCTCCTCCCTCTAGGGGAGTGCGCAGAGAAACACTGACCAAAACGTTGGTTCCTAGCCTGTCACAATATTCTTCAGTTATAAGATTGCTGATGTCCATCTACTGTGGGACGCGAGTTAAAGAGTATGAAGAGATGCAGTTCAGATGTAGTTTTTAGAGATTCCGGTAATGGAGACGCTACCTGACAGGTAATGGAGACGCTACCTGACAGGTAATGGAGACGCTACCTGACAGGTAATGTAGACGCTACCTGACAGGTAATGGAGACGCTACCTGACAGGTAATGTAGACGCTACCTGACAGGGAATGGAGACGCTACCTGATAGGGGATGGTTGACAGTTGTTGACATGAGACTCTTGTCTTGAATTGAGACTTGGTTGTATAGAGTACGGTTGATCTTAAAGGTGTCTGAGTAGAGCCACTATCTGTGAATGTATTATTGGTTGTCTGAGGATTTCTGATGATTTATAAAGACAAAAGGAACTACCAGTTGAATCTTTCTACAGACTACCTCGGTGAAGTTGATAGGGGCTAGGGTTGTTACCATATTACTGCCACACTGGCGGCCACGAGTCAGGAAGGCAGTCAAATTCCACGTGACCGTTTAGTCACGGTAATTAGGCTTCTCCGAACTCTGATGCTGCTGATGGTCATTAGTAGCCTACCAAACTTGCTAACTGCCTGGTACTCAGCACTCTATCGTCCCTCTATTCACTCTCACATCAATGCAAATGTAATGGAAAATCTAATCAAACACGTCATGAGAGCCCATGAGCTCATATTGCGCAACATTTCAATAGGCTATGCAATTGCGTTAAAAAACAGAAACAAAAACAAAAACAACACTAAAAAGAGGAGGATCTCATCAGCACCGAGGGCGAGGAGCACGGACGGCAAAGGTGGAAATCACAGATGATGTTTGGATCCATTCCACAACGTCAGGAGTCCAGTAGGGTTCTGACGGCATAGGCGGGACCTTCCTCGACATCCAGGGGAGGCGGAGGCGTGTTGTGGGAGACATCCAGGGGACCAGTAACCACAGGCCTGAGAATTGAGACATGAAAGGAAGGTGAGATACGGTAGTCACTGGGGAGCTGTAATCTATACGTAACCTCATTGACCCTCCAGAGAACCTTAAACGACCCCACAAACCAGGGACTCATTTTCTTGTAGGGCAGGTGGAGGTTCCTGTTGGAGAGCCAGACACGATCACCAGTGGGCATCGCTCCACACGTATTCCGTGGACCTGAACCACTTCATGAGAGCCAATGAGCTTTGGGGCATCTTAAATTACATTTTTGGGAAAAGAAAAGCCAACTCGGCTCCATCATTCATTGAATCAGATAACTCATTCATCACAAAGCCCAATGATATTGCCAATTACTTTGACTTTTTCAGTGGCAAGATAAGAAAACTTATGGATGACATACCGGCAACAAACGCTGGCACTGCACATCCAAGTATATCTGACCAAATTATGAAAGACAAGCACTGTACTTTTGAATTCCATAAAGTGAGTGTGGAAGAGGTGAAAAAAGTATTGTTGTCTATCAACAATGACAATCCACCGGGGTCTGACAATCTGGACAGAAAATTACTGAGGATAATAGCAGACCATATTGCCACTCCTATTTGCTACATCTTCAATTTAAGCCTACTAGAGATCGTGTGCCCTCAGGCCTGGAGGGAAGCTAAAGTCATTTGTCTACCCAAGAATAGTAAAGCCCCCTTTACTGGCTCAAATAGCCGACCAATCAGCCTGTTGCCAACCCTTAGTAAACTTCTGGAAAAAATGGTGTTTGACCAGATACAATGATATTTCACAGTAAACAAATTGACAACATAATTTCACCACGCTTATAGGGGACACTAGCACAGCAATTACATAGAGAATTTGATGAAAACATTATTTTGGGGGCTGTCTTGTTAGACTTCAGTGCAGCTTTTGACATTATTGATCATAGTCTGCTGCTGGGAAAACATATGTGTTTCGGCTTTAACCCATTGCTATAATGTGAATAAAGAGTTACTTGTTTAAAAATTCTTATGAATAGGGGGCAGCATTTTCACGTTTGGATGAAAAGCGTGCCCAGAGTAAACTGCCTCCTACTCACTCCCAGATGCTAATATATGCATAATATTATTAGTATGGATAGAAAACACTCTGAAGTTTCTAAAACTATTTGAATCATGTCTGTGACTATAACAGAACTTATTTGGCAGGCAAAACCCAGGGACAAACCATTCAGATTTTTTTTCATTTCAGTATGATTTCATTGGGAATCCAGATTTCTAAGGACCTTCCTGCAGTTCCTATCGCTTCCACTGGATGTCAACAGTCTTTAGAAATTGGTTGAGGTTTTTCCTTTGAGAAATGAAGAAGTAGCCATGTTCAGAATGAGGCTCCAGTGAAGTGTACTGTTTGTTAGAGGCGCGTGACCAGAAAGCATGCTACACATTGTTTTCCTCCGGTATTGATCATCCCATCTTCAATTTTATCGATTATTTATGTAAAGAAATACCTAAAGTTGTATTACAAAAGTAGTTTGAAATGTTTGGACAAAGCTTACAGGTAACTTTTGTAGTCATGTTGAGCGAGTTGGAACCGGTGTTTTTCTGGAACAAATGCGACAAATAAATGGACATTTTGGATATATATCGACGGAATTAATCGAACAAAAGGACCATTTGTGATGTTTATGGGACATATTGGAGTGCCAACAGAAGAAGCTCGTCAAAGGTAAGGCATGAATTATATCTTTATTTCTGCATTTTGTGTCACGCCGGGAGGGTTGAAATATGATGGTCTGTGATTGTTTGCTGGGGTGCTATCCTCAGATAATAGCATTGTTTGCTTTCGCCGTAAAGCATTTTTGCAATCTGACACATTGGCTGGATTCACAACAAGTGTATCGTTAATTTGGTATATTGAATGTGTGATTTCATGAAAGTTAAATTTTTATAGTAATTTATTTGAATTTGACACTCTGCATTTTCACTGGATGTTGGCCAGATGGGACGTTACCATCCCACATATCTCAGAGAGGTTAACAGAACAGAACTGGTGTTCTATAATGGAATCCTCTCAAACATAAATCAGGAATTCTCCAGGGCAGCTGTTTAGGCCCCTTGATATTTAAATTTTTACTAACGACATGCCACTGAAACTCTACTCACTGACTGAGTCGAGTTTCTATATATGCGGATGACTCAACACTATACACATCAGCTACTACAGCGACTGAAATTACTGCAACACTCAACAAAGAGCTGCAGTTAGAGTCGTGGCAAGGTATAAGTTAACCCTAAAAATGTCTAAAACTCAAAGCATTGTATTAGGGACAAAACATTAACTAAACCCCAACTAAATCTTGATGACTAAACCGCTTGAAGTGACCCTTTATTGTAAACTATCATGGTCAAAACATATTGATACAACAGTAGCTAAGACGGGGAGAAGTATGTCCATAATAAAGCACTGCTCTGCCTTAACAACACTATCAACAAGGCAGGGCCTACATGCCCTAGTTTTGTCAGACCTTCACTACTGTTCAGTCGTGTGGTCAGGATTGACAAAAAAATGACTTAGGAAAATGGCTCAGAACGGCTGGCCCTTGGATGTACACAGAGAGCTAATATTAATAATATGCATGTCAATCTCTCCTGGCTGAAAGTAGAGGAGAGATTGACTTCATCACTACTTGTAGTTGTGAGAGGTATTGACATGTTGAATGCACGGAGCTGTCTGTCTAAACTACTGGCACACAGCTCGGATACCCATGCATACCCCACAAGACATGCCACCAGAGGTCTCTTCACAGTCCCCAAGTCCAGAACAGACTATGGGAGGTGCACAGTACTACATAGAGCCATGACTACATGGAATTCTATATTGCATCAGTTAAATTTGATTTAAATAACAGATTTTAAAAAAACACCTTATAGAACAGTGACTGTGAAGGAACACAAACATAGGCACAGACACATTCATACACACGATAACATACTCACAAAACACACACATGAATTTAGTACTGTAGGTGTGGTAGTGGTAGAGTAGGGGCATGCGGGCATACGATGTGTTGTGAAATCTGAATGTGTTGTAATGTTTTAAAATTGTCTTAACTCCCTTAATTTTCCTGCAGCTGATGGGGATCCATAATAAATACACTCATCCACCGCAGGAGCTTCGGTCTGGCCCGGGGTCCACGGAGCCAGGGCCGGCTAGTAACCCAGAACACATTGGAAGGGAGTCATCCCGGTGGAGGAGTGACGTAACGAATTCGGAGGCGATGGAAGGAATTGGGCCCACTCTCCCTGCCAGTCCTGGCAGTGGATCCTCAGGAACCTCCCCAGCTCCTGGTTCATCCTCTCCACCTGCCCGTTAGACTGAGGCCGGTACCCGGAAGTGAGGCTAACCGTGACACTGAGCTTCTCCATGAAGGCTCTCCATCTCCCACAGTCGGAGACGTTGTCCTCTGGAAGGAACGTCTTCCATAGCCATCACCAGTTGAGCCAGCTGGTCGGGGTGTTGACAAAGTAGATATCCCTGTTTGTCGACCGTCTGGGAGATGTTCTGATTTCCTGCTAATTTAATTTGTTGAGGCAGAATTCTGGTACGGAGACGCTGGCAGTCGAGAAGCAGGTGCAGGTGGTGAGTTTAATAATGCAATGAACATGGAACGATACAAAACAAGAGTAGCGTCTGGACATGAAACACATAACCAATACTGCATGGGGAATGAACCTAAGGGAGTGACAGACATAAGGGAAGTAATGGAGTCCATAATGAGGCGCAGGTGCGTTTAACGATGGTGCCAGGTGTGCGTAATGATGATTGTCAGAGCCAGTGATTAGTAAACCGGTGACATCGAATGCCGGAGAGGGGGAGCGGGGGTAGAGGTACAGGTGCATGATAATAGTCCATTCTAAATCAAAACTATTTTCACATATATATTATTAAGATTGACAGGGCTGAAGTGGAGCAGGTTGAGAGTTTCAAGTTCCTTGGTGTCCACATCACCATCAAACTAACATGGTCCAAACACACCAAGACAGTCGTGAAGAGGTCACAATAACACCTTTTCCCCCACAGGAGACTGAAAAGATTTGGCATGGGTCCTCAGATCCTCAAAAAGTTCTACAGCTGCACCATCGAGAGCATCCTGACCGGTTGCATCATCGCCTGGTACGGTACCTGCTTGCATCTGAAGATAAGGCGCTACAGAGGGTAGTGCGCACGGCCTGGCACATCACTGGGGCCAGGCTTCCTGACATCCAGGACCTATATACTAGGCGGTGTCAGAGGAATGGCCCCAAAATTGTCAAAGACTCCAGTCACCCAAGTCATAGACTGTTCTCTCTGCTACCGCACTGCAAGCGGTACCAGAGTGTCAAGTCTAGGTCCAAAAGGCTCCTTAACAGCTTCATCCCCCAAACCATAAAACCATGTACAAATTACCTCGACTAACCTGTATCCCTCCACATTGACTCGGTACCGTAACACCCTGTATATAGCCTCCACATTGACTCGGTACCGTAATACCCTGTATATAGCCTCCACATTGACTCTGTACCGTAACACCCTGTATATAGCCTCCACATTGACTCTGTTCCGGTAACCCCTGTATATAGCCTCCACATTGACTCTGTACCGGTACCCCCTGTATATAGCCTCCAAATTGACTCTGTACCGTAATACCCTGTGTATAGCCTCCACATTGACTCTGTACCGTAACACCCTGTATATAGCCTCCACATTGACTCTGTACCGTAACACCCTGTATATAGCCTCCACATTGACTCTGTACCGTCATACCCTGTATATAGCCTCCACATTGACTCTGTACCGTAATACCCTGTATATAGCCTCCACATTGACTCTGTACCAGTACCCCCTGTATATAGCCTCCACATTGACTCTGTACCGTAATACCCTGTATATAGCGTCGGTATTGTGCTGACATTTTTTTGTGTTACTTTTAGATTGTATTTGATTGTTTTACTTTAGTTTATTTAGTAAATATTTTCTTAACTCTATCTCTTGAACTGCATTGTTGGTTAAGGGTTTGTTAAGAAGCAGTAAGCTGTTGTATTTGGCGCATGTGACATAGAACGTTTGATTTGCAGAATAGTCTGATGGGTGACAATATTAGCTAATCACTTGTGAATGATGCCCAGTAAGATAGTCCCACACCTCATGTAGCCTAGCTCATAGTCCTATATGTTTTGATAAGGTTAGTATCACACCTCATTTAGCCTAGCTCATAGTCCTATATGTTTTAATAAGGTTAGTATCACACCTCATGTAGCCTAGCTCATAGGCCTAGATGTTTTAATAAGGTTAGTATCACACCTCATGTAGCCTAGCTCATAGTCCTATATGTTTTAATAAGGTTAGTATCACACCTCATGTAGCCCAGCTCATATTCCAATATGTTTTAATAAGGTTAGTATCACACCTCATGTAGCCTAGCCCATAGTCCTATATGTTTTAATAAGGTTAGTATCACACCTCATGTAGCCCAGCTCATAGTCCTATATGTTTTAATAAGGTTAGTATCACACCTCATGTAGCCTAGCTCATAGTCCTATATGTTTTAATAAGGTTTGTATCACACCTCATGTAGCCTAGCTCATAGTCCTATATGTTTTAATAAGGTTTGTATCACACCTCATGTAGCCTAGCTCATAGTCCTATATGTTTTAATAAGGTTTGTATCACACCTCATGTAGCCTAGCTCATAGTCCTATATGTTTTAATAAGGTTTGTATCACACCTCATGTAGCCTAGCTCATAGTCCTATATGTTTTAATAAGGTTAGTATCACACCTCATGTAGCCTAGCTCATAGTCCTATATGTTTTAATAAGGTTTGTATCACACCTCGTGTAGCCTAGCTCATAGTCCTATATGTTTTAATAAGGTTAGCATCACACCTCATGTGACCTAACCCATAGGCATATAAGGTTAGTATCACACCTCATGTAGCCTAGTCCATAGTACTATATGTTTTAATAAGGTTAGTATCACACCTCATGTAGCCTAGCCCATAGCCCTATATGGTTTAATAAGGTTAGTATCACACCTCATGTAGCCTAGTCCATAGTCCTATATGTTTTAATAAGGTTTGTATCACACCTCATGTAGCCCATAGTCTTATATGTTTTAATAAGGTTAGTATCACACCTCATGTAGCCCATAGTCCTATAAGTTTTAATAAGGTTAGTATCCCACCTCATGTAGCCTAGCCCATAGTCCTATATGTTTTAATAAGGTTAGTATCACACCTCATGTAGCCCATAGTCCTATATGTTTTAATAAGGTTAGTATCACACCTCATGTAGCCTAGCCCATAGTCCTATATGTTTTAATAAGGTTAGTATCACACCTCATGTAGCCCATAGTCCTATATGTTTTAATAAGGTCAGTATCACACCTCATGTAGCCTAGCCCATAGGCCTATATGTTTTAATAAGGTCAGTATCACACCTCATGTAGCCTAGCCCATAGGCCTATAAGTTTTAATAAGGTTTGTATCACAACTAAAGTGGCCAAATAACTTAAACAAAAAAAAGCACATTAATCCTCTTTACAAGGGGTGTAGAGCCTAACTGGCATCCATAAGCAGCGCGTTGAGTTTCAAGTTTGGGGAAGACAATTTTCACCATAAAAAAAAATGCACCTTTTAAAATAAAAGCTTTACACGCATAATTACATTTGTGGTCACTTTGGTAAGGGTGTTTTCCCACTAATTCGCGCTTATAGCCTACTGCCGTGTGCACAAAGCTGTGGTTATAATGTGAATAAATAGCCTAATAGTTATTCAACATTTTAAGCTGTTGCGTCAGGCTCATTGCGTGAAAAAGGATGTTTTGATGCTAGTGGGTGTATTTTGGGATCTATCACATCCCACAACTGTCCCAGACTATGCTTGGAATATTTATTTCTCACACAGAATAGAACAGGTCAAATGTTGTACCATGGGGGATAGTAGATTGACATAGGCTAGTGGTTTTGCTGTTCGTTAGGCCTACTCATCTTATTGGCTGACGAAAAGTAAATGTGAACATTTCTTACAATATCTTCAACATGCGCCTCATAATTGGATTAGGATGCACGCAATTGGGTCCCCGATGTGTCTGTCTTCACTTGTAGCCTATGAGAAAGAGCCGATCACGTGACAGAGAGCCATGTGAGTGAGAGATGCTTCGGAGCACGCAGCAATCATGGAGAAGGGAATTCTACTTATTATATTTTGCCCAAGGGTACAACGTCCACTAGCCGCAAAAGGCATAGATTTTTTTTAGGGAGCATTACGGAACATTTGAGGCATTATCAAGTGCTTGTCAAATCTAAACATATAGCCCAACGTTTGTAGAACAACTAAAGTTACATTAATAACTCTAATTTATGTATATAGGAGTACCTATTTCTTTGTTAACCGCTCAACGCAGGAAGTATAATTTCTGTTATATTCAGCTTTGTTCAATTGTATTCTTCATACAAAAAAATAATATAAAATAACGTCACGGAATTCTAAGCAATCTTGTCCGCTATATTAACTAGTGTCGCCCACAGCCACATGGCATAGCCAGATCAGGACCTGCTATATTAACTAGTGTAGCCCACAGCCAGATCAGGACCTGCTATATTAACTAGTGTCGCCCACAGCCACATGGCATAGCCAGATCAGGACCTGCTATATTAACTAGTGTAGCCCACAGCCACATGGCATAGCCAGATCAGGACCTGCTATATTAACTAGTGTAGCCCACAGCCAGATCAGGAACTGCTATATTAACTAGTGTAGCCCACAGCCAGATCAGGACCTGCTATATTAACTAGTGTAGCCCCACAGCCAGATCAGGACCTGCTATATTAACTAGTGTAGCCCACAGACACATGGCATAGCCAGATCAGGACCTGCTATATTAACTAGTGTAGCCCCACAGCCAGATCAGGACCTGCTATATTAACTAGTGTAGCCCACAGCCACATGGCACAGCCAGATCAGGACCTGCTATATTAACTAGTGTAGCCCCACAGCCACATGGCATAGCCAGATCAGGACCTGCTATATTAACTAGTGTAGCCCACAGCCAGATCAGGACCTGCTATATTAACTAGTGTAGCCCACAGCCAGATCAGGACCTGCTATATTAACTAGTGTCGCCCATAGCCAGATCAGGACCTGCTATATTAACTAGTGTAGCCCACAGCCACATGGCATAGCCAGATCAGGACCTGCTATATTAACTAGTGTAGCCCACAGCCAGATCGGGACCTGCTATATTAACTAGTGTAGCCCACAGCCAGATCAGGACCTGCTATATTAACTAGTGTAGCCCACAGCCAGATCAGGACCTGCTATATTAACTAGTGTAGCCACATGGCATAGCCAGATCAGGACCTGCTATATTAACTAGTGTAGCCCCACAGCCAGATCAGGACCTGCTATATTAACTAGTGTAGCCCCATAGCCAGATCAGGACCTGCTATATTAACTAGTGTAGCCCACAGTCACATGGCATAGCCAGATCAGGACCTGCTATATTAACTAGTGTAGCCCACAGCCAGATCAGGACCTGCTATATTAACTAGTGTCGCCCACAGCCAGATCAGGACCTGCTATATTAACTAGTGTAGCCACATGGCATAGCCAGATCAGGACCTGCTATATTAACTAGTGTAGCCCACAGCCACATGGCATAGCCAGATCAGGACCTGCTATATTAACTAGTGTAGCCCCATAGCCAGATCAGGACCTGCTATATTAACTAGTGTAGCCCCACAGCCAGATCAGGACCTGCTATATTAACTAGTGTAGCCCACAGCCAGATCAGGACCTGCTATATTAACTAGTGTAGCCCACAGCCAGATCAGGACCTGCTATATTAACTAGTGTAGCCCCACAGCCACATGGCATAGCCAGATCAGGACCCGCTATATTAACTAGTGTAGCCCACAGCCACATGGCATAGCCAGATCAGGACCTGCTATATTAACTAGTGTAGCCCCACAGCCAGATCAGGACCTGCTATATTAACTAGTGTAGCCCCACAGCCACATGGCATAGCCAGATCAGGACCTGCTATATTAACTAGTGTAGCCCACAGCCAGATCAGGACCTGCTATATTAACTAGTGTAGCCCCACAGCCAGATCAGGACCTGCTATATTAACTAGTGTAGCCTACAGCCAGATCAGGACCTGCTATATTAACTAGTGTAGCCCACAGACACATGGCATAGCCAGATCAGGACCTGCTATATTAACTAGTGTCGCCCACAGCCAGATCAGGACCTGCTATATTAACTAGTGTAGCCCACAGCCACATGGCATAGCCAGATCAGGACCTGCTATATTAACTAGTGTAGCCCACAGCCACATGGCACAGCCAGATCAGGACCTGCTATATTAACTAGTGTAGCCCCACAGCCACATGGCATAGCCAGATCAGGACCCGCTATATTAACTAGTGTCGCCCACAGCCAGATCAGGACCTGCTATATTAACTAGTGTAGCCCACAGCCAGATCAGGACCTGCTATATTAACTAGTGTAGCCCACAGCCAGATCAGGACCTGCTATATTAACTAGTGTAGCCCCACAGCCACATGGCATAGCCAGATCAGGACCTGCTATATTAACTAGTGTAGCCCCACAGCCACATGGCATAGCCAGATCAGGACCTGCTATATTAACTAGTGTAGCCCCACAGCCAGATCAGGACCTGCTATATTAACTAGTGTAGCCCCACAGCCACATGGCACAGCCAGATCAGGACCTGCTATATTAACTAGTGTAGCCCCACAGCCAGATGGCATAGCCAGATCAGGACCTGCTATATTAACTAGTGTAGCCCCACAGCCAGATCAGGACCTGCTATATTAACTAGTGTAGCCCACAGCCAGATCAGGACCTGCTATATTAACTAGTGTAGCCACATGGCATAGCCAGATCAGGACCTGCTATATTAACTAGTGTCGCCCACAGCCAGATCAGGACCTGCTATATTAACTAGTGTAGCCCCACAGCCACATGGCATAGCCAGATCAGGACCTGCTATATTAACTAGTGTAGCCCACAATCACATGGCATAGCCAGATCAGGACCTGCTATATTAACTAGTGTAGCCACATGGCATAGCCAGATCAGGACCTGCTATATTAACTAGTGTAGCCCCACAGCCACATGGCATAGCCAGATCAGGACCTGCTATATTAACTAGTGTAGCCCACAATCACATGGCATAGCCAGATCAGGACCTGCTATATTAACTAGTGTCGCCCACAACCATATGGCATAGCCAGATCAGGACCTGCTATATTAACTAGTGTAGCCCACAGCCAGATCAGGACCTGCTATATTAACTAGTGTCGCCCACAACCACATGGCATAGCCAGATCAGGACCTGCTATATTAACTAGTGTAGCCCCACAGCCACATGGCATAGCCAGATCAGGACCTGCTATATTAACTAGTGTAGCCCACAGCCACATGGCATAGCCAGATCAGGACCTGCTATATTAACTAGTGTAGCCCCACAGCCACATGGCACAGCCAGATCAGGACCTGCTATATTAACTAGTGTAGCCCACAGACACATGGCATAGCCAGATCAGGACCTGCTATATTAACTAGTGTCGCCCACAGCCAGATCAGGACCTGCTATATTAACTAGTGTAGCCCACAGCCAGATCAGGACCTGCTATATTAACTAGTGTAGCCCCACAGCCAGATCAGGACCTGCTATATTAACTAGTGTAGCCCACAGCCAGATCAGGACCTGCTATATTAACTAGTGTAGCCCCACAGCCAGATCAGGACCTGCTATATTAACTAGTGTAGCCCACAGCCACATGGCATAGCCAGATCAGGACCTGCTATATTAACTAGTGTAGCCCCACAGCCAGATCAGGACCTGCTATATTAACTAGTGTCGCCCACAACCAGATCAGGACCTGCTATATTAACTAGTGTAGCCCACAGCCAGATCAGGACCTGCTATATTAACTAGTGTAGCCACATGGCATAGCCAGATCAGGACCTGCTATATTAACTAGTGTAGCCCACAGCCAGATCAGGACCTGCTATATTAACTAGTGTAGCCACATGGCATAGCCAGATCAGGACCTGCTATATTAACTAGTGTAGCCCACAGCCAGATCAGGACCTGCTATATTAACTAGTGTAGCCCCACAGCCACATGGCATAGCCAGATCAGGACCTGCTATATTAACTAGTGTAGCCCACAGCCACATGGCACAGCCAGATCAGGACCTGCTATATTAACTAGTGTAGCCCACAGCCAGATCAGGACCTGCTATATTAACTAGTGTAGCCCCACAGCCAGATCAGGACCTGCTATATTAACTAGTGTAGCCACATGGCATAGCCAGATCAGGACCTGCTATATTAACTAGTGTAGCCCACAGCCAGATCAGGACCTGCTATATTAACTAGTGTAGCCCCACAGCCAGATCAGGACCTGCTATATTAACTAGTGTAGCCACATGGCATAGCCAGATCAGGACCTGCTATATTAACTAGTGTAGCCCACAGCCAGATCAGGACCTGCTATATTAACTAGTGTAGCCCACAGCCAGATCAGGACCTGCTATATTAACTAGTGTAGCCCACAGCCAGATCAGGACCTGCTATATTAACTAGTGTAGCCCACAGCCAGATCAGGACCTGCTATATTAACTAGTGTCGCCCACAGCCAGATCAGGACCTGCTATATTAACTAGTGTAGCCCCACAGCCACATGGCATAGCCAGATCAGGACCTGCTATATTAACTAGTGTAGCCCACAGCCAGATCAGGACCTGCTATATTAACTAGTGTAGCCCCACAGCCAGATCAGGACCTGCTATATTAACTAGTGTCGCCCACAACCATATGGCATAGCCAGATCAGGACCTGCTATATTAACTAGTGTAGCCCCACAGCCATATGGCATAGCCAGATCAGGACCTGCTATATTAACTAGTGTAGCCCCACAGCCATATGGCATAGCCAGATCAGGACCTGCTATATTAACTAGTGTCGCCCACAACCATATGGCATAGCCAGATCAGGACCTGCTATATTAACTAGTGTAGCCCCACAGCCATATGGCATAGCCAGATCAGGACCTGCTATATTAACTAGTGTCGCCCACAACCATATGGCATAGCCAGATCAGGACCTGCTATATTAACTAGTGTAGCCCCACAGCCATATGGCATAGCCAGATCAGGACCTGCTATATTAACTAGTGTAGCCACATGGCATAGCCAGATCAGGACCTGCTATATTAACTAGTGTAGCCCCACAGCCATATGGCATAGCCAGATCAGGACCTGCTATATTAACTAGTGTAGCCACATGGCATAGCCAGATCAGGACCTGCTATATTAACTAGTGTAGCCCCACAGCCACATGGCATAGCCAGATCAGGACCTGCTATATTAACTAGTGTAGCCCCACAACCATATGGCATAGCCAGATCAGGACCTAACATAAGGACAACTCAGAGTATGCTATTCTGATCTTCTGAAACAGACTACATTTTCTTCATATCATGTTTCTTTAGACCTGTCTAAAATAAATAATGGATTTATCGTGAAGGTGTAGACGATATTACATGGATTTATTATTATTTTTAAAGTGTAGATGTTCCAAAGGTCTGCATCAGTGTCTTGTAAGCCAGGAGATGCTAAATGTGTTTATGTTAATTACAGGTCAATTACTGTGAGACTGCCACAGCCCTATGCGGGGGAAGGCATTCATGGCAGGTCTGCCTTCTACCAATCTCTATGGTCACAAGACGATGGAGGGCACTCTACATAACTCTATGGCAAGGTATTTATATGGGTAGTTTGGAGGGCGTCTGTTTTCAATCTAGGTCCTTCACCTCGACAGAGTTGAGCACGGCAAACAACAACCAGTCATTGAAATGTGAGTACAAGCCTCTACTCTTATAGAAGAGGATAAGAAGAGACCTCCATCACCAAGCCTTTACTCTTATAGAAGAGGCCTCCATCACCAAGCCTCTACTCTTATAGAAGAAGCCTCCATCACCAAGCCTCTACTCTTATAGAAGAAGCCTCCATCACCAAGCCTCTACTCTTATAGAAGAAGCCTCCATCACCAAGCCTCTACTCTTATAGAAGAAGCCTCCATCACCAAGCCTCTACTCTTATAGAAGAAGCCTCCATCACCAAGCCTCTACTCTTATAGAAGAAGCCTCCATCACCAAGCCTCTACTCTTATAGAAGAAGCCTCCATCACCAAGCCTCTACTCTTATAGAAGAAGCCTCCATCACCAAGCCTCTACTCTTATAGAAGAAGCCTCCATCACCAAGCCTCTACTCTTATAGAAGAGGATAAGAAGAAGCCTCCATCACCAAGCCTCTACTCTTATAGAAGAGGATAAGAAGAGACCTCCATCACCAAGCCTCTACTCTTACAGAAGAGGATAAGAAGATATTGGCATCTAATGGCTGCGAAATGCTAATGGATCAGACAAACCACAGGTGGCTGCTGAGGGGAGGACAGTCAAACCACAGGTGGCTGCTGAGGGGAGGACAGTCAAACCACAGGTGGCTGCTGAGGGGAGGACAGTCAAACCACAGGTGGCTGCTGAGGGGAGGACAGTCAAACCACAGGTGGCTGCTGAGGGGAGGACAGTCAAACCACAGGTGGCTGCTGAGGGGAGGACAGTCAAACCACAGGTGGCTGCTGAGGGGAGGACAGTCAAACCACAGGTGGCTGCTGAGGGGAGGACAGTCAAACCACAGGTGGCTGCTGAGGGGAGGACAGTCAAACCACAGGTGGCTGCTGAGGGGAGGACAGTCAAACCACAGGTGGCTGCTGAGGGGAGGACAGTCAAACCACAGGTGGCTGCTGAGGGGAGGACAGTCAAACCACAGGAGGCTGCTGAGGGGAGGACAGTCAAACCACAGGTGGCTGCTGAGGGGAGGACAGTCAAACCACAGGTGGCTGCTGAGGGGAGGACAGTCAAACCACAGGTGGCTGCTGAGGGGAGGACAGTCAAACCACAGGTGGCTGCTGAGGGGAGGACAGTCAAACCACAGGTGGCTGCTGAGGGGAGGACAGTCAAACCACAGGTGGCTGCTGAGGGGAGGACAGTCAAACCACAGGTGGCTGCTGAGGGGAGGACAGTCAAACCACAGGTGGCTGCTGAGGGGAGGACAGTCAAACCACAGGAGGCTGCTGAGGGGAGGACAGTCAAACCACAGGAGGCTGCTGAGGGGAGGACAGTCAAACCACAGGAGGCTGCTGAGGGGAGGACAGTCAAACCACAGGTGGCTGCTGAGGGGAGGACAGTCAAACCACAGGGGGCTGCTGAGGGGAGGACAGTCAAACCACAGGTGGCTGCTGAGGGGAGGACAGTCAAACCACAGGTGGCTGCTGAGGGGAGGACAGCTCATGGTAATGGCGGGAACAGAGCTAATGGACTGGAATCAAGCACATAGAACCCATTGTGTTTGAACCCAGTGTGTTCCATATATCCCATTACCACGAGCACGTACTCCCCAATTATGATGTCACCAACCTCCTGTGAGTCAAACAGCCGCGTTGAGTGTATTGATCTGTTCTGTAATACTTAGTGTTAATGATTGATCGGTTCTTTAATACTTAGTGTTAATGATTGATCGGTTCTGTAATACTTAGTAGTGTTAATGATTGATCGGTTCTGTAAGACTTAGTAGTGTTAATGATTGATCTGTTCTGTAATACTTAGTAGTGTTAATGATTGATCGGTTCTGTAATACTTAGTAGTGTTAATGATTGATCGGTTCTGTAATACTTAGTAGTGTTAATGATTGATCGGTTCTGTAATACTTAGTAGTGTTAATGATTGATCTGTTCTGTAATACTTAGTAGTGTTAATGATTGATCGGTTCTGTAATACTTAGTGTTAATGATTGATCTGTTCTGTAATACTTAGCAGTGTTAATGATTGATCGGTTCTGTAATACTTAGTAGTGTTAATGATTGATCGGTTCTGTAATACTTAGTGTTAATGATGGATCGGTTCTGTAATACTTAGTGTTAATGATTGATCGGTTCTGTAATACTTAGTGTTAATGATTGATCGGTTCTGTAATACTTAGTAGTGTTAATGATTGATCGGTTCTGTAATACTTAGTGTTAATGATTGATCGGTTCTGTAATACTTAGTGTTAATGATTGATCGGTTCTGTAATACTTAGTGTTAATGATTGATCGGTTCTTTAATACTTAGTGTTAATGATTGATCGGTTCTGTAATACTTAGTAGTGTTAATGATTGATCGGTTCTGTAATACTTAGTGTTAATGATTGATCGGTTCTGTAATACTTAGTGTTAATGATTGATCGGTTCTGTAATACTTAGTGTTAATGATTGATCGGTTCTTTAATACTTAGTGTTAATGATTGATCGGTTCTGTAATACTTAGTAGTGTTAATGATTGATCTGTTCTGTAATACTTAGTAGTGTTAATGATTGATCGGTTCTGTAATACTTAGTAGTGTTAATGATTGATCGGTTCTGTAATACTTAGTAGTGTTAATGATTGATCGGTTCTGTAATACTTAGTAGTGTTAATGATTGATCGGTTCTTTAATACTTAGTGTTAATGATTGATCGGTTCTGTAATACTTAGTAGTGTTAATGATTGATCGGTTCTGTAATACTTAGTAGTGTTAATGATTGATCGGTTCTGTAATACTTAGTAGTGTTAATGATTGATCGGTTCTGTAATACTTAGTAGTGTTAATGATTGATCTGTTCTGTAATACTTAGTAGTGTTAATGGACACATTTTAAGTCGTGAACTTGTTATGTGTTGCCTTTGTCATGCTAACTAGGCCTGATTTATGGCTTGGTTTGCTACTGATAGCATAACAAACATACAATATAAAGCTAACTAGGCCTGCTTTATATTGTTTGTTTGTCATGCTAACTAGGCCTGCTTTATATTGTTTGTTTGTCATGCTAACTAGGCCTGTGTCACGCCCTGGCCTTATTATTCTTTGTTTTCTTTATTATTTTAGTTAGGTCAGGGTGTGACATGGGTAATGTTTATGTTTTGTTGGTTTTGGGTGTTTATTTGGTAAAGGGGTTATGGGGTGTAGTAGATGGTTTTGTGTTGAGTGTATATGTCTAGTGTTGTCTATGTTGGTTAGTTATCTAGGAGAGTCTATGGTTACCTGAATGAGTTCCCAATTAGAGACAGCTGATTTCGGTTGTCTCTGATTGGGAGCCTTATTTAGGGTAGCCATAGGCTCTCATTGGTTGTGGGTAATTGTCTATGTAAGAACGTTAGTAGCCTGTATGTTTGTGCACAACGTTTGTAGCTTCACGGTCGTTTTGTTGTTTTGTTGTTTTGTTAAAGTGTTTTTTGTGTCGTGTTCATCTTCGTGTTAAAATAAAAGAAGATGGCTTATTTTCCAACTGCTGCATTTTGGTCCGTTAATCCGCCACACGATCGTGACAGAATTACCCACCATAGGACCAAGCGGCATGGAAGGCGGCAACAGGACCTACCTACACAGGATCTCTGGAGTTGGGAGGACGAATTGGAAAGAGATGGACCTTGGGATCAACCTGGAGAATATCGCCTCCCTCGTGAAGAGCTGGAGGCAGCGAAAGCCGAGAGGAGGCGATATGAGGAGGCAGCACGGAGACAAGGCTGGAAACCCGTGAGTACACCCCAAAAATTTCTTGGGGGGGGCCTTAAAGGGAGTGTGGCGAAGTCAGGTAGGAAACCTGCACCTACTCCCTGTACTTACCGTGGAGAGCGGGAGTACGGGCAGACACCGTGTTACGCAGTAGAGCGCACGGTGTCTCCTGTACGCGTGCATAGCCCGGTTCGGTACATTTCAGCTCCACGTATCGGCCGGGCTAGACTGAGCGTTGAGCCGTATGTCATGAAGCCGGCCCAACGCATCTGGTCACCAGTGCGTCTCCTCGGGCCGGCGTACATGGCACCAGCCTTACGCATGGTGTCCCCGGTTCGCCTACATAGGCCGGTGCGGGTTATTCCACCTCCCCGCACTGGTCAGGCGACGGGGAGCATAGAACCAGGTAAGGTTGGGCAGGCTCGGCGTTCAAGGGAGCCAGTACGCCTGCACGGTCCGGTATTTCCGGCGCCACCTCCCCGCCCCAATCCAGTACCACCAGTGCCTCCTCCACGCACTAGCTATATGGTGCGTGTCTCCAGCCCTTTACCACCAGTGTCTAAACCACGCACCAAGCCTCCTGTGTGTCCCCAGAGTCCTGTGCGTCCTGTTGCTGCTCCCCGCACTAGCCCTGAGATGCGTGTCTCCAGCCAGGTGCCACCAGTCCCGGCACCACGCACCAGGCCTACAGTGCGCCTCAGCCGGCAGGAGTCTGCCGTCTGCACAGCGTTGACTGAACTGCTCGTCTCCCCAGCGCCATCTGAGCCATCCGTCTCCCCAGCGCCATCTGAGCCATCCGTCTCCCCAGCGCCATCTGAGCCATCCGTCTGCAATGAGCCTGCAAAGCCGCCCGTCTGCCATGAGCCTGCAAAGCCGCCCGTCTGCCATGAGCCCACTGAGCCGCCAGCCAGACAGGAGCCGCTAGAGCCGCCAGCCAGACAGGAGCCGCTAGAGCCGTCCGTCAGACAGGATCTGCCAGAGCCGCCAATCAGACAGGATCTGCCAGAGCCGCCAACCAGACAGGATCTGCCAGAGCCGCCAACCAGACAGGATCTGCCAGAGCCGCCAACCAGACAGGAGCAGCCAGATCAGTCAGCCAGCCATGAGCAGCCAGATCCGTCAGCTAGCCATGAGCAGCCAGATCCGTCAGCTAGCCATGAGCAGCCAGATCCGTCAGCTAGCCATGAGCAGCCAGATCCGTCAGCTAGCCATGAGCAGCCAGATCCGTCAGCTAGCCATGAGCAGCCAGATCCGTCAGCTAGCCATGAGCAGCCAGATCCGTCAGCTAGCCATGAGCAGCCAGATCCGTCAGCTAGCCATGAGCAGCCAGATCCGTCAGCTAGCCATGAGCAGCCAGATCCGTCAGCTAGCCATGAGCAGCCAGATCCGTCAGCTAGCCATGAGCAGCCAGATCCGTCAGCCAGCCATGAGCAGCCAGATCCGTCAGCCAGCCATGAGCAGCCAGATCCGTCAGCCAGCCATGAGCAGCCAGATCAGTTAGCCAGCCATGAGCAGCCAGATCCGTTAGCCAGCCATGAGCAGCCAGATCTGTCAGCCAGCCATGGGCCGTCCCTCAGTCCGGAGCTGCAGTCCCTCAGTCCGGAGCTGCAGTCCCTCAGTCCGGAGCTGCCATTCCTCAGTCCGGAGCTGCCCCTTACCCTGGTGCTGCCCCTTACCCTGGTGCTGCCCCTTACCCTGGTGCTGCCCCTTACCCTGGTGCTGCCCCTTACCCTGGTACTGCCCCTTATCCTGGTACTGCCCCTGACCCTGGTACTGCCCCTTACCCTGGTACTGGTCCTTAGTCCGGAGCTGTCCCTTAGTCCGGAACTCCCCCTTAATGCAATGGGGTTAATGTGGAGGGGGGTCGTTTGGAGGAAGCCTAGGAGGTGGTTAGGTACTGTGGTGACGTGGGGACTACGACCAGAGCCGGAGCCGCCACCGTGGAGGGGAGCCCACCCAGACCCTCCCCTAGACTGTGTATGGTGCGCCCGGAGTTCGCGCCTCAAGGGGGGGGTTATGTCACGCCCTGGCCTTATTATTCTTTGTTTTCTTTATTATTTTAGTTAGGTCAGGGTGTGACATGGGTAATGTTTATGTTTTGTTGGTTTTGGGTGTTTATTTGGTAAAGGGGTTATGGGGTGTAGTAGATGGTTTTGTGTTGAGTGTATATGTCTAGTGTTGTCTATGTTGGTTAGTTATCTAGGAGAGTCTATGGTTACCTGAATGAGTTCCCAATTAGAGACAGCTGATTTCGGTTGTCTCTGATTGGGAGCCTTATTTAGGGTAGCCATAGGCTCTCATTGGTTGTGGGTAATTGTCTATGTAAGAACGTTAGTAGCCTGTATGTTTGTGCACAACGTTTGTAGCTTCACGGTCGTTTTGTTGTTTTGTTGTTTTGTTAAAGTGTTTTTTGTGTCGTGTTCATCTTCGTGTTAAAATAAAAGAAGATGGCTTATTTTCCAACTGCTGCATTTTGGTCCGTTAATCCGCCACACGATCGTGACAGAATTACCCACCATAGGACCAAGCGGCATGGAAGGCGGCAACAGGACCTACCTACACAGGATCTCTGGAGTTGGGAGGACGAATTGGAAAGAGATGGACCTTGGGATCAACCTGGAGAATATCGCCTCCCTCGTGAAGAGCTGGAGGCAGCGAAAGCCGAGAGGAGGCGATATGAGGAGGCAGCACGGAGACAAGGCTGGAAACCCGTGAGTACACCCCAAAAATTTCTTGGGGGGGGCCTTAAAGGGAGTGTGGCGAAGTCAGGTAGGAAACCTGCGCCTACTCCCTGTACTTACCGTGGAGAGCGGGAGTACGGGCAGACACCGTGTTACGCAGTAGAGCGCACGGTGTCTCCTGTACGCGTGCATAGCCCGGTTCGGTACATTTCAGCTCCACGTATCGGCCGGGCTAGACTGAGCGTTGAGCCGTATGTCATGAAGCCGGCCCAACGCATCTGGTCACCAGTGCGTCTCCTCGGGCCGGCGTACATGGCACCAGCCTTACGCATGGTGTCCCCGGTTCGCCTACATAGGCCGGTGCGGGTTATTCCACCTCCCCGCACTGGTCAGGCGACGGGGAGCATAGAACCAGGTAAGGTTGGGCAGGCTCGGCGTTCAAGGGAGCCAGTACGCCTGCACGGTCCGGTATTTCCGGCGCCACCTCCCCGCCCCAATCCAGTACCACCAGTGCCTCCTCCACGCACTAGCTATATGGTGCGTGTCTCCAGCCCTTTACCACCAGTGTCTAAACCACGCACCAAGCCTCCTGTGTGTCCCCAGAGTCCTGTGCGTCCTGTTGCTGCTCCCCGCACTAGCCCTGAGATGCGTGTCTCCAGCCAGGTGCCACCAGTCCCGGCACCACGCACCAGGCCTACAGTGCGCCTCAGCCGGCAGGAGTCTGCCGTCTGCACAGCGTTGACTGAACTGCTCGTCTCCCCAGCGCCATCTGAGCCATCCGTCTCCCCAGCGCCATCTGAGCCATCCGTCTCCCCAGCGCCATCTGAGCCATCCGTCTGCAATGAGCCTGCAAAGCCGCCCGTCTGCCATGAGCCTGCAAAGCCGCCCGTCTGCCATGAGCCCACTGAGCCGCCAGCCAGACAGGAGCCGCTAGAGCCGCCAGCCAGACAGGAGCCGCTAGAGCCGTCCGTCAGACAGGATCTGCCAGAGCCGCCAATCAGACAGGATCTGCCAGAGCCGCCAACCAGACAGGATCTGCCAGAGCCGCCAACCAGACAGGATCTGCCAGAGCCGCCAACCAGACAGGAGCAGCCAGATCAGTCAGCCAGCCATGAGCAGCCAGATCCGTCAGCTAGCCATGAGCAGCCAGATCCGTCAGCTAGCCATGAGCAGCCAGATCCGTCAGCTAGCCATGAGCAGCCAGATCCGTCAGCTAGCCATGAGCAGCCAGATCCGTCAGCTAGCCATGAGCAGCCAGATCCGTCAGCTAGCCATGAGCAGCCAGATCCGTCAGCTAGCCATGAGCAGCCAGATCCGTCAGCTAGCCATGAGCAGCCAGATCCGTCAGCTAGCCATGAGCAGCCAGATCCGTCAGCTAGCCATGAGCAGCCAGATCCGTCAGCTAGCCATGAGCAGCCAGATCCGTCAGCCAGCCATGAGCAGCCAGATCCGTCAGCCAGCCATGAGCAGCCAGATCCGTCAGCCAGCCATGAGCAGCCAGATCAGTTAGCCAGCCATGAGCAGCCAGATCCGTTAGCCAGCCATGAGCAGCCAGATCTGTCAGCCAGCCATGGGCCGTCCCTCAGTCCGGAGCTGCAGTCCCTCAGTCCGGAGCTGCAGTCCCTCAGTCCGGAGCTGCCATTCCTCAGTCCGGAGCTGCCCCTTACCCTGGTGCTGCCCCTTACCCTGGTGCTGCCCCTTACCCTGGTGCTGCCCCTTACCCTGGTGCTGCCCCTTACCCTGGTACTGCCCCTTATCCTGGTACTGCCCCTGACCCTGGTACTGCCCCTTACCCTGGTACTGGTCCTTAGTCCGGAGCTGTCCCTTAGTCCGGAACTCCCCCTTAATGCAATGGGGTTAATGTGGAGGGGGGTCGTTTGGAGGAAGCCTAGGAGGTGGTTAGGTACTGTGGTGACGTGGGGACTACGACCAGAGCCGGAGCCGCCACCGTGGAGGGGAGCCCACCCAGACCCTCCCCTAGACTGTGTATGGTGCGCCCGGAGTTCGCGCCTCAAGGGGGGGGTTATGTCACGCCCTGGCCTTATTATTCTTTGTTTTCTTTATTATTTTAGTTAGGTCAGGGTGTGACATGGGTAATGTTTATGTTTTGTTGGTTTTGGGTGTTTATTTGGTAAAGGGGTTATGGGGTGTAGTAGATGGTTTTGTGTTGAGTGTATATGTCTAGTGTTGTCTATGTTGGTTAGTTATCTAGGAGAGTCTATGGTTACCTGAATGAGTTCCCAATTAGAGACAGCTGATTTCGGTTGTCTCTGATTGGGAGCCTTATTTAGGGTAGCCATAGGCTCTCATTGGTTGTGGGTAATTGTCTATGTAAGAACGTTAGTAGCCTGTATGTTTGTGCACAACGTTTGTAGCTTCACGGTCGTTTTGTTGTTTTGTTGTTTTGTTAAAGTGTTTTTTGTGTCGTGTTCATCTTCGTGTTAAAATAAAAGAAGATGGCTTATTTTCCAACTGCTGCATTTTGGTCCGTTAATCCGCCACACGATCGTGACAGAATTACCCACCATAGGACCAAGCGGCATGGAAGGCGGCAACAGGACCTACCTACACAGGATCTCTGGAGTTGGGAGGACGAATTGGAAAGAGATGGACCTTGGGATCAACCTGGAGAATATCGCCTCCCTCGTGAAGAGCTGGAGGCAGCGAAAGCCGAGAGGAGGCGATATGAGGAGGCAGCACGGAGACAAGGCTGGAAACCCGTGAGTACACCCCAAAAATTTCTTGGGGGGGGCCTTAAAGGGAGTGTGGCAAAGTCAGGTAGGAAACCTGCGCCTACTCCCTGTACTTACCGTGGAGAGCGGGAGTACGGGCAGACACCGTGTTACGCAGTAGAGCGCACGGTGTCTCCTGTACGCGTGCATAGCCCGGTTCGGTACATTTCAGCTCCACGTATCGGCCGGGCTAGACTGAGCGTTGAGCCGTATGTCATGAAGCCGGCCCAACGCATCTGGTCACCAGTGCGTCTCCTCGGGCCGGCGTACATGGCACCAGCCTTACGCATGGTGTCCCCGGTTCGCCTACATAGGCCGGTGCGGGTTATTCCACCTCCCCGCACTGGTCAGGCGACGGGGAGCATAGAACCAGGTAAGGTTGGGCAGGCTCGGCGTTCAAGGGAGCCAGTACGCCTGCACGGTCCGGTATTTCCGGCGCCACCTCCCCGCCCCAATCCAGTACCACCAGTGCCTCCTCCACGCACTAGCTATATGGTGCGTGTCTCCAGCCCTTTACCACCAGTGTCTAAACCATGCACCAAGCCTCCTGTGTGTCCCCAGAGTCCTGTGCGTCCTGTTGCTGCTCCCCGCACTAGCCCTGAGATGCGTGTCTCCAGCCAGGTGCCACCAGTCCCGGCACCACGCACCAGGCCTACAGTGCGCCTCAGCCGGCAGGAGTCTGCCGTCTGCACAGCGTTGACTGAACTGCTCGTCTCCCCAGCGCCATCTGAGCCATCCGTCTCCCCAGCGCCATCTGAGCCATCCGTCTCCCCAGCGCCATCTGAGCCATCCGTCTGCAATGAGCCTGCAAAGCCGCCCGTCTGCCATGAGCCTGCAAAGCCGCCCGTCTGCCATGAGCCCACTGAGCCGCCAGCCAGACAGGAGCCGCTAGAGCCGCCAGCCAGACAGGAGCCGCTAGAGCCGTCCGTCAGACAGGATCTGCCAGAGCCGCCAATCAGACAGGATCTGCCAGAGCCGCCAACCAGACAGGATCTGCCAGAGCCGCCAACCAGACAGGATCTGCCAGAGCCGCCAACCAGACAGGAGCAGCCAGATCAGTCAGCCAGCCATGAGCAGCCAGATCCGTCAGCTAGCCATGAGCAGCCAGATCCGTCAGCTAGCCATGAGCAGCCAGATCCGTCAGCTAGCCATGAGCAGCCAGATCCGTCAGCTAGCCATGAGCAGCCAGATCCGTCAGCTAGCCATGAGCAGCCAGATCCGTCAGCTAGCCATGAGCAGCCAGATCCGTCAGCTAGCCATGAGCAGCCAGATCCGTCAGCTAGCCATGAGCAGCCAGATCCGTCAGCTAGCCATGAGCAGCCAGATCCGTCAGCTAGCCATGAGCAGCCAGATCCGTCAGCTAGCCATGAGCAGCCAGATCCGTCAGCCAGCCATGAGCAGCCAGATCCGTCAGCCAGCCATGAGCAGCCAGATCCGTCAGCCAGCCATGAGCAGCCAGATCAGTTAGCCAGCCATGAGCAGCCAGATCCGTTAGCCAGCCATGAGCAGCCAGATCTGTCAGCCAGCCATGGGCCATCCCTCAGTCCGGAGCTGCAGTCCCTCAGTCCGGAGCTGCAGTCCCTCAGTCCGGAGCTGCCATTCCTCAGTCCGGAGCTGCCCCTTACCCTGGTGCTGCCCCTTACCCTGGTGCTGCCCCTTACCCTGGTGCTGCCCCTTACCCTGGTGCTGCCCCTTACCCTGGTACTGCCCCTTATCCTGGTACTGCCCCTGACCCTGGTACTGCCCCTTACCCTGGTACTGGTCCTTAGTCCGGAGCTGTCCCTTAGTCCGGAACTCCCCCTTAATGCAATGGGGTTAATGTGGAGGGGGGTCGTTTGGAGGAAGCCTAGGAGGTGGTTAGGTACTGTGGTGACGTGGGGACTACGACCAGAGCCGGAGCCGCCACCGTGGAGGGGAGCCCACCCAGACCCTCCCCTAGACTGTGTATGGTGCGCCCGGAGTTCGCGCCTCAAGGGGGGGGTTATGTCACGCCCTGGCCTTATTATTCTTTGTTTTCTTTATTATTTTAGTTAGGTCAGGGTGTGACATGGGTAATGTTTATGTTTTGTTGGTTTTGGGTGTTTATTTGGTAAAGGGGTTATGGGGTGTAGTAGATGGTTTTGTGTTGAGTGTATATGTCTAGTGTTGTCTATGTTGGTTAGTTATCTAGGAGAGTCTATGGTTACCTGAATGAGTTCCCAATTAGAGACAGCTGATTTCGGTTGTCTCTGATTGGGAGCCTTATTTAGGGTAGCCATAGGCTCTCATTGGTTGTGGGTAATTGTCTATGTAAGAACGTTAGTAGCCTGTATGTTTGTGCACAACGTTTGTAGCTTCACGGTCGTTTTGTTGTTTTGTTGTTTTGTTAAAGTGTTTTTTGTGTCGTGTTCATCTTCGTGTTAAAATAAAAGAAGATGGCTTATTTTCCAACTGCTGCATTTTGGTCCGTTAATCCGCCACACGATCGTGACAGCCTGCTTTATATTGTTTGTTTGTCATGCTAACTAGGCCTGCTTTATATTGTTTGTTTGTCATGCTAACTAGGCCTGCTTTATATTGTTTGTTTGTCATGCTAACTAGGCCTGCTTTATATTGTTTGTTTGTCATGCTAACTAGGCCTGCTTTATGGCCTGCTACTGTTAGCTTTGTTTGTTTGTCATGCTAACTAGGCCCTCCTTTATGGCTTGCTACTGTTAGCTTTAAATTGTATGTTTGTCATGCTAACTAGGCCCTCCTACTCAGATGTCTTCTGGAACATAAGAATGAATGGGAGCAGGAGTCCCAGGAAAACTGCTTCAAAAACTAGAAGACAATAATCCCAGAAGAGTCCGTGCTCAGGTTCTACGATCCAGGGAAAAGCACAAGGATTTCTGCAGAGGCGTCACAGTTTGGCCTGGGAGCAGTTCTTCTGCAACAGCATGACGGCACATGGCAACCCGTCGCTTATAGTAAACCCGTCGCTTATGCGTCCAGAGCTTTGACAGGCACAGAAACAAGGTATGCACAAATAGAGAAAGAACTACTGGCGAGCACATACGCTTGCGAAAGGTTTCACCAATAACTTCTACAGACAAGCGTTCAAAGTAAAAACCGACCACAAACTACTGGTGTCAATCCTGTCTAAATTTTTTATTTTATTTATTTCACCTTTATTTAACCAGGTAGGCTAGTTGAGAACAAGTTCTCATTTGCAACTGCGACCTGGCCAAGATAAAGCATAGCAGTGTGAACAGACAACAACACAGAGTTACACATGGAGTAAACAATAAACAAGTCAATAACATGGTAGGAAAAAGAGAATCTATATACAATGTGTGCAAAAGGCATGAGGTAGGTAAATCACTGACTTATTGTCCAATGAGAATCCAGAGAATGTCGATCAGAATGCAAAAGTATGATGTCAAAATGATCTACACCCCGGGAAAGTTCATGTTCGCCGAAACACAGAAAAGTGCTGCGATCCAGGCCTTCGTCAACATGATCGTAGCATCACGCTCTTGCTGCTGGTGATTCTTTGATCCACCTCTACGCAGACGACACCATTCTGTATACTTCTGGCCCTTCTTTGGACACTGTGTTAACTAACTTCCAGACGAGCTTCAATGCCATACAACTCTCCTTCCGTGGCCTCCAACTGTTCTTAAATGCAAGTAAAACTAAATGCATGCTCTTTAACCGATCGCTGACCATCACTACTCTGGACGGTTCTGACTTAGAATATGTGGACAACTACAAATACCTAGGTGTCTGGTTAGACTGTAAACTCTCCTCCCAGACTCACATTAAACATCTCCAATCCAAAGTTAAATCTAGAATTGGCTTCCTATTTCGCAACAAAGCATCCTTCACTCATGCTGCCAAACATACCCTTGTAAAACTGACCATCCTACCGATCCTCGACTTTGGCGATGTCATTTACAAAATAGCCTCCAACACTCTACTCACCAGATTGGATGCAGTCTATCACAGCGCCATCCGTTTTGTCAAAAAAGCCCCATATACTACCCACCACTGCGACCTGTACACTCTCGTTGGCTGGCCCTCGCTTCATACTCGCCACCAAACCCACTGACTCCAGGTCATCTGCAAGCCTATGCTAGGTAAATATATCTTATCTCAGCTCACTGGTCACCATAGCAGCACCCACCCGTAGCACACGCTCCAGCAGGTATATCTCACTGGTTACTTCCAAAGCCAATTCTTCCTTTGGCCGCCTTTCCTTCCAGTTCTCTGCTGCCAATGATTGGAACAAACTGCAAAGATCACTGAAGCTGGAGACTCACTAGCTTTAAGCACCAGCTGTCAGAGCAGCTCACAGATCACTGCGCCTGTACATAGCCCATCTGTAAATAGCCCATCCAACTACCTCATCCCCATACTGCATTTATTTATTTATCTTGCTCCTTTGCACCCCAGTATCTTTACTTGCACATTCATCTTGTGCACATCTACCATTCCAGTGTTTAATTGCCACATTGTAATTATTTTGCCACCATGGCCTATGTATTGCCTTACCTCCCTTATCCTACCTCATTTGCACACACTGTATATAGACTTTTTTCTACTGTATTATTGACTGTACGTTTGTTTATTCCATGTGCAACTCTGTTGTTGTATGTGTCGCTGTCACGTTCCTGACCTATTTCTGTTAATTTGTTGTATGTGTTAGTTGGTCAGGACGTGAGTTTGGGTGGGCATTCTATGTTTTCTGTTTCTGTGTTGGTTTATTGGGTTGCCTGGTATGGCTCTGAATTAGAGGCAGGTGTTTGGCGTTCCTCTAATTAAGAGTCATATTTAGGTAGGCGTTTTCACAGTGTTCGTTGTGGGTGGTTGTCTCCTGTGTCTGTGTATATGTTTGCACCATACGGGACTGTATGCGGTTTGTTCGTTTTATGTAGTCTGTTCCTGTTCATTGCGTTCTTCACGTTATATGTAAGTTCTTCGTTCAGGTCTGTCTGCATCGTTTATTTGTTTTGTTTGTTTATGCAAGTTTAGTTTGTTTTTCCGTCGTGTTCAATAAATTATGTCATTTCACTACGCTGCGCCTTGGTTCGATCACTACTCCTCCTCGTCTGATGAAGAGGAGGAGGATTACCGTTACAGTCGCACTGCTTTGCTTTATCTTGGCCAGGTGGCAGTTGCAAATGAAAACTTGTTCTCAACTTGTCTACCTGGTTAAATAAAGGTGAAATAATATTTATGTTTCTTCAATATATCCACATAATTTTCTTTCCTCATGATGCCATCTATTTTGTGAAGTGCACCAGTCCCTCCTGCAGCAAAGCACCCCGACAACATGATGCTGCCACCCCCGTGCTTCACGGTTGGGATGGTGTTCTTCGGCTTGCAAGCCTCCCCCTTTTTCCTCCAAACATAACGATGGTCATTATGGCCGAACAGCTCTATTTTTGATTCATCAGACCAGAGGACATTTCTCCAAAAAAGTACAATATTTGTCCCCATGTGCAGTTGCAAACCGTAGTCTGGCTTATTTATGGCGGTTTTGGAGCAGTGGCATCTTCCTTGCTTGAGCGGCCTTTCAGGTTATGTCGATATAGGACTCATTTTACTGAGTCCTATCTTACTATTGTTTGTACAGATGAACATGGTACCTTCAGGCGTTTGGAAATTACTCCCAATGATGAACCAGACTTGTCTACCAATTTCTTTCTGAGGTCTTGGCTGATTTCTTTTGATTTTCCCATGATGTCAAGCAAAGAGGCACTGAGTTTGAAGGTAGGCCTTGAAATACATACACAGGTACACCTCCAATTGACTCAAATTATGTCAATTAGCCTCTCAGAAGCTTCTAAAGCCATGACACAATTTTCTGGAATTTTCC
>NC_074697.1:13381685-13561685 GCF_029448725.1 Salvelinus fontinalis | reverse complement strand
CTGTTTGTGTGAATGCGGTGTCTTCGAGCAACCTTTGGTTGGCAGGCTTCGGCACAGCAAAGCCAAGTCAGCAGGTGCTTACGGTTCCATTACGGTGTAGAAAAACGCGTAGCAGCTACCTTTCAATAGTTATCCATATTACCAGAGATTCATCTTATTCTTTGTAATTATTTCTGTGGTGGATTTGCGGCCACAATTTTTGAGGACAGATGCCAAAACTTGAGGTAACAATAGATGGTGAAGTTAAATATAGGCCGGTGGTGTCCATCTGTGGTGAAATCAAACATACGCCAGTGGTTTCCATCTGTGGTGAAATCAAACAAAGACCGGTGGTTTTTGACTTCACCACAGATGGAAACCACTGGTCCATCTTTGATTTCACCACAAAGATTTTAAAATGTTCCAATTCGAGAATATGTATCATTTGTCATTCTTTGGAGGTGGAACCTAAACTTGCATTTCATCTCTAGGACATGAAATGACGTTGGCTGCAACTTCCTCTGGGGTGCTGGGGGGGGTGGGTGGGGGGGGGGGGGGGGTCCTTTCAGAGTTAAACGGGGAACACTCCAACAGAGTTAAATCTTTAACGCTTGGGACTATAAGGTTCTATCTGCATGTTGTCATAATTAAGTTATTGCCATTAGCCTTGTTCTGTTCAATATTCTCTACCCATATAGTCTAAATACAGAGGCGGCTGCTGAGGGGAGGATGACTCAGAAGAAATGGTCGGAAAGGAGATAATGGAATGAAACTCATGTGTTTGATATATTTGATACCATTCCACTTATTCCACTCCAGCCATTACCACAAGCCCGTCCTCCCAAATTAAGGTGCCACCAACCTCCTGTGTCTAAATACCGCAATTCATGTTAAGTTCTAAAGAATACTAGATAATAATTGTTGACACCATTCAAACCAACGAGGGTTCAGAACTTTAAAGCTTTGTGTAGATATAACCCCATAGCCCCACGCTTTCGATTTTCTAAATTGTTATTGTAACACCAGACTCATATATTCACTGGAAAAAGAGTGTACACCATTGATTTTGCTGTGGCCGTATTCTAATCGCTACCTTCTCTGCAAGGCCCTTTATCTCATCCCCGTAATGTGTTCCATGTGTGTGGGGGGGGGTGGGGGGGGGGGGGGGCATGTCTATGTCCAACTGGATAAATCCCATCTGAATAAACAGTCTAACTAGAGGAGGAAAATAATTGGTTGCTGATGTCCCAAAAAACTGAAGGTCAAAGGTTAACGCTATGGCTCTAGCGGAGTGACTGAACATTATTAGCTCACTCCAAAATCAAATAATGTCTGTGAACCTGTGTTTCATATAGTATTCGGGGGGGAAATTCGATGGCGTCTGTCTTTCCCATTAAACATAACTTGGGACATAGGAATACGTCTGACAAAGATTGATTTTTTGGGGTGAAAAGTCACTTTTTTAAGTCACAGTTGACTAAATGAATACAGAACTAAGAAATATGAAATGCATTTAGTCTTACTGGTTGACGTCCCTGCAGATAGACTTGGATCAGATGTCAAACCTCTGGGCCTCCCAGATGTACGCTGATGGTTGAGTTATCCTCAGTTAAAAACGTCTTTGGGATCGGTGTCCCATCCAAGGTACGGTTGAGCTAACGTAGGCTAATGCGATTAGCATGAGGTTGTAAGTAACAAGAACATTTCCCAGGACATAGACATATCTGATATGGGCAGAAAGCTTAAATTCTTGTTAATCTAAATGCACTGTCCAATTTACAGTAGCTATTACAGTGAAAGAATACCATGCTTTTGTTTGAGGAGAGAGAAAATCATTTTGAACATGAAACGTTATTAATGAACAAATTAGGCATATTTGGGCAGTCTGGATACAACATTTTTAACAGAAATACAATGGTTCATTGGATCAGTCTAAAACTTTGCATATACACTGCTACCACCAAGTGGTCAAAATCTAAATTGCACTTGGGCTGGAATAATACATTATGGCCTTTCTCTTGCATTTCAAAAAGATGGTACAAAAAAATACAAAAGTTGTTGTTTCTTTGTATTATCTTTTACCAGATCTATTCAGTTATATTCTCCTACATTCCTTTCACATTGTCACAAAGTTCAAAGTAATTCTTTCAAATGGTACCAAGAATATGCATATCCTTGCTTCAGGTCCTGAGCTACAGGCAGTTAGATTTGGGTATGTCATTTGAGGAGAAAATTGAAAAAAATGGGGCATATCCTTAATAGGTTTTAATGAGAGGAAGATGGCAACGGTCCTGGTCTCCCAACACAAAAGCTTCACCTTCATTCAGACTGACCAGCCTGTCTACAACCCAACAGAAGCTTCACCTTCATTCAGACTGACCATCCCATCTACAACCCAACAGAAGCTTCACCTTCATTCAGACTGACCAGCCTGTCTCCAACCCAACAGAAGCTTCACCTTCATTCAGACTGACCAGCCTGTTTACAACCCAACAGAAGCTTCACCTTCATTCAGACTGACCAGCCTGTCTCCAACCCAACACAGACAGATAAAACTGACATATTTTTATACCAGCGAAGCACATGGTATTTACCCTCAACCACTCAATGAGGATATTTACCCTCAACAAGGATATTTACCCTCCATGAGGATATTTACCCTCCATGAGGATATTTACCATCAATGAGGATATTTACCCTGGATGAGGATATTTACCCTCAATGAGGATATTTACCCTCAACCACTCAATGAGGACATTTACCCTGAATGAGGATATTTACCCTCAACCACTCAATGAGGACATTTACCCTGAATGAGGATATTTACCCTCAACCACTCAATGAGGATATTTACCCTCAACCACTCAATGAGGATATTTACCCTCAACCACTCAATGAGGATATTTACCCTCAACCACTCAATGAGGATATTTACCCTCAATAAGGATATTTACCCTCAATGAGGACATTTACCCTGAATGAGGATATTTAACCTCAACCACTCAATGAGGATATTTACCCTCAACGAGGATATTTACCCTCAATAAGGATATTTACCCTCGATGAGGATATTTACCCTCAATGAGGATATTTACCCTCAATGAGGATATTTAACCTCAATAAGGATATTTACCCTCAACCACTCAATGAGGATATTTACCCTCAATAAGGATATTTACCCTCAATAAGGATATTTACCCTCAATAAGGATATTTACCCTCGATGAGGATATTTACCCTCAATGAGGATATTTACCCTCAACCACTCAATGAGGATATTTACCCTCAATGAGGATATTTACCCTCCATGAGGATATTTACCCTCAATGAGGATATTTACCCTCAACCACTCGATGAGGATATTTACCCTCAATGAGGATATTTACCCTCAACCACTCGATGAGGATATTTACCCTCAATGAGGATATTTACCTTCAATGAGGATATTTACCCTCAGCAAGGATATTTACCCTCAACGAGGATATTTACCCTCAACGAGGATATTTACCCTCCATGAGGATATTGAGTGATTGAGTGATTCATATTTTGTTGATGTAAATAATATTTGCTGGTCTGTGGTGTGTAATGAGGAGCTGCACTTGACACATTTATGAAACTACTTATTACAGTTAAGCACCCACTAAGAAAATGACGGTAAAAACTGCTAAATCCCCTTGTATTGATGGGGAATTTAAAAATGGTATGTTTGAAAGGGATGAGGCAAAAGGTATGGCAATTAAGTCTGGCTGCACAACCGACTGGCCAATGTACTGCAATTTAAGAAATCATGTGACTAAACTAAATAAAAAGAAACGACACTATGAAACAAAGATACACTTTAAAAACGAATGATAGTAAAAAGCTTTGGGGCACCTTAAATGACATTTTGGGGTAAAAAAGCCAACTTGCCTCCTTCTTTCATTGAATCAGATGGCTCATTCATCACAAAGCCCACTGATATTGCAAACTACTTTAATGACTTTTTCATTGGAAAGATAAGCAAACTTGACATGCCAGCAACAAACTCTGACACTAGACATTCAAGTATATCGGACCAAATTATGAAAGACAAGAATTGTACTTTTGAATTCTGTGAAGTTAGTGTGGGAAAAAATCATTGTTGTCTATCAACAATGACAAGCCACCTGCCTGGGTCTGACAATCTAGATGGAAAATTACTGAGGATAATAGCAGACGAAATTGCCACTCCTATTTGCCATATCTTCTATTTAAGCCTACTAGAGATAGTGTACCCTCAGGCCTGGAGGGAAGCTAAAGTCCTTCTGCTACCCAAGAATAGTAAAGCCCCCTTTACTGGCTCAAATAGCCGACCAATCAGCCTGTTACCAACACTTAGTAAACTTCTGGAAAAAATGGTGTTTAACCAGATACAATGTTATTTCACAGTAAACAAATTGACAACATAATTTCAGCATGCTTGAAGGACACTCAACAAGCACAGCACTTACACAAATGACTGATGATTGGCTGAGAGAAATTGATGATAAAATGATTGTGGGGGCTGTCTTGTTAGACTTCAGTGCAGCTTTTGACGTTATTGATCATAGTCTGCTGCTGGAAAAACTGATGTGTTATGGCTTTACACCCCCTGCTATAATGTGTTATGGCTTTACACCCCCTGCTATAATGTGTTATGGCTTTACACCCCCTGCTATAATGTGTTATGGCTTTACACCCCCTGCTATAATGTGTTATGGCTTTACACCCCTTGCTATAATGTGTTATGGCTTTACACCCCCTGCTATATTGTGTTATGGCTTTACACCCCCTGCTATATTGTGTTATGGCTTTACACCCCCTGCTATAATGTGTTATGGCTTTACACCCCCTGCTATAATGTGTTATGGCTTTACACCCCCTGCTATAATGTGTTATGGCTTTACACCCCTTGCTATAATGTGTTATGGCTTTACACCCCCTGCTATATTGTGTTATGGCTTTACACCCCCTGCTATAATGTGTTATGGCTTTACACCCCCTGCTATAATGTGTTATGGCTTTACACCCCCTGCTATAATGTGGATAAAGAGTTACCTGTCTAACAGAACACAGAGGGTGCTCTTTAATGGAATCCTCTCAAATATAATCCAGTTAGAATCAGGAATTCCACAAGGGTAGCTGTCGCTTTTTTTATTTATTTACTAACGAAATGCCACTGACTTTGAGTAAAGCCAGAGTGTCTATGTATGCGGATGACTCAACACTATACACGTCAGTTACTACAGCGACTGAAATGACTGCAACACTTAACAAAGAGCTGCAGTTAGTTTCAGAATGGGTGTCAAGGATTAAGTTAGTCCTAAACATTACTAAAACTAAAAGCATTGTATTTGGAACAAATCATTCACTAAACCTGAAAACCTCAACTAAATCTTGAAATAAATAATGTGGAAATTGAGCAAGTTGAGATGACTAAACTGCTTGGAGTAACACCAGATTGTAAACTGTCATGGTCAATACATAGCGTGGCTTTTGAAAGTATTCACCCCCCTTGCCATTTTTCCTATTTTGTTGCCTTGCAATCTGGAATTAAAATATGTTTTTTTGGGGGGTTTGTATCATTTGATTTACACAACATTCCTAACACTTTGAAGATACAAAATATGTTTTATTGTGAAACAAAGAAGAAATAAGACAAAAAAAACGGAAAACTTGAGCGTGCATAACTATTCACCCCCCCCCTCCCCCACCCCCCCTAAAGTCAGTACTTTGTGCAGCAATTACAGCTGCAAGTCTCTTGGGGTATGTCTCTATAAGCTTGGCACATCTAGCCACTGGGATTTTTGCCCATTCTTCAAGGCAAAACTGCTCCAGCTCCTTCAAGTTGGATGGGTTCCGCTGGTGTACAGCAATCTTTAAGTCATACCACAGATTCTCAATTGGATTGAGGTCTGGGCTTTGACTAGGCCATTCCAAGACAGTTAAATGTTTCCCCTTACACCACTCAAGTGTTGCTTTAGCAGTATGCTTAAGGTCAATGTCCTGCTGGAAGGTGAACCTCTGTCCCAGTCTCAAATGTCTGGAAAACTGAAACAGGTTTCCCTCAAGATTTTTCCTGTATTTAGTGTCATCCATCATTCCTTTAAATTCTGACCAGTTTCCAAGTCCCTGCCGATGAAAAAACATGGATGGTGTTCTCGGGGTGATGAGAGGTGTTGGGTTTGCGTCAGACATTGCGTTTTCCTTGATAGGCAAAAAGCTCAATTTTAGTCTCACCTTCTTCCATATGTTTGGGGAGTCTCCCACCTTTTAGTGAACACCAAACATGTTTGCTGGCTATTCTTCCATAAAGCCCAGTGTACGGCTTAAAGTGGTTTTATGGACATATACTCCAATCTCCGCTGTGGAGCTTTGCAGCTCCTTCAGGGTTATCTTTGGTTTCTTTGTTGCCTCTCTGATTAATGCCCTCCTTGCCTGGTCCGTGAGTTTTGGTGGGCGACCCTCTCTTGTCAGGTTTGTTGTGGAGCCACATTCGTTTCATTTTTTTTATAATGGATTTAATGGTGCTCCGTGGGATGTTGAAAGTTTCAGATATTTTTTATAACCCAACCCTGATCTGTACTTCTCCACAACTTTATCAATGACCTGTTTGGAGAATTCCTTGGTCTTCATAGTACCGCCCTGCTTGGAGGTGCCCCTTGCTTAATTGTGTTGCAGACACTGGGGCCTTTCAGTACAGGTGAAAATATATACTGAGATCATATGACAGACCATGTCACATTGGAGTCATTAAAACTAGTTTCTCAACCACTCCACAAATCTCTTGTTAACAAACTATAGTTTTGGCAAGTCGGTTAGCACGTCTACTTTGCGCATGACACAAGTAATTTTTCCAACAATTGTTTACAGACAGATTATTTCACTTATATTTCACTGTATCATAATTCCAGTGGGTCAGAAGTTTACATACACTAAGTTGACTGTGCCTTTAAACAGCTTGGAAAATTCCAGAAAATGATGTTATGGCTTCAAAAGCTTCTGAAAGGCTAATTAACATGATTTGAGTCAATTGGAGGTGTACCTGTGGATGTACTTCAAGGCCTACCTTCAAACTCAGTGCCTCTTTGCTTGACATCATGATGAAATCAAAAGAAATCAGCCAAGACCTCAGACAAACAATTGTAGACCTCCACAAGTCTGGTTCACCCTTGGGAGCAATTTCCAAACGCCTGAAGGTACCACGTTCATCTGTACAAACAATAGTACGCAAGTAGAAACACCATGGGACAACGCAGTCGTCATACCACTCAGGAAGGAGACGCGTTCTGTCTCCTAGAGATTAATGTACCTTGGTGCGAAAAGTGTAAATCAATCCTAGAACAGCAGCAAAACCTTGTGTAGACGCTGGAGGAAACAGGTACAAAAGTATCTATATCCACAGTAAAACGAGTCCTATATCGACATAAGCTGAAAGGCCGCTCAGCAAGGAAGAAGCCACTGTTCCAAAACCGCCATAAAAAAGCCAGACTACGGTTTGCAACTGCACATGGGGACAAAGATCATACTTTTTGGAGAAATGTTCTCTGGTCTGATGAAACAACAATAGAACTGTTTGGCCATAATGACCATTGATATGTTTGGAGGAAAAAGGGGGATGCTTGAAAGTGAAGAACACCATCCCAACCGTGAAGCACGGGGGTGGCAGCATCATGTTGTGGGGTTCCTTTGCTGCAGGAGGGACTGGTGCACTTCACAAAATAGATGGCATCATGAAGGAGGACAATTATGTGGATATATTGAAGCAACATCTCAAGACATCAGTCAGGAAGTTAAAGCTTGTCGCAAATGGGTCTTCCAAATGGACAATGACTCCAAGCATACTTCCAAAGTTGTGGCAAAATGGCTTAAGGACAACAAAGTCAAGTTATTGGACTGGCCATCACAAAACCCTGAACTCACTCCCATTGAAAACTTGTGGGCAGAACTAAAAAAGCGTGTGTGAGCAAAGAGGCCGTACAAACCTAACTCAGTTACACCAGCTCTGTGAGGAGGAATGGGCCAAAATTCACCCCACTTATTGTGGGAAGCTTATGGAAGGCTACCCGAAACGTTTGACCCAAGTTAAACAATTTAAAGGCAATGCTACCGAATACTAATGGAGTGTCTGTAAACGTCTGACCCACTGGGAATGTGATGAAAGAAATAGAAGCTGAAATAAATCATTATCTCTACTATTATTCTGACATTTCACATTCTTAAAATAAAGTGGTGATCCTAACTGACTTAAGACAGGGAATTTTTACTAGGATTAAATGTCAGGAATTGTGAAAAAACTGAGATTAAATGTCTTTGGCTAAACTGTATGTAAACTTCTGACTTACATTTACATTACATTTAAGTCATTTAGCAGACGCTCTTATCCAGAGCGACTTACAAATTGGTGCATTCACCTTATGACATCCAGTGGAACAGCCACTTTACAATAGTGCATCTAGATCTTTTAAGGGGGGGGGGGGGGGCAGAAGGATTGCTTTATCCTAGGTATTCCTTGAAGAGGTGGGGTTTCAGGTGTCTCCGGAAGGTGGTGATTGACTCCGCCGTTCTGGCGTCGTGAGGGAGTTTGTTCCACCATTGGGGTGCCAGAGCAGCGAACAGTTTTGACTGGGCTGAGCGGGAACTGTACTTCCTCAGTGGTAGGGAGGCGAGCAGGCCAGAGGTGGATGAACGCAGTGCCCTTGTTTGGGTGTAGGGCCTGATCAGAGCCTGAAGGTACTGAGGTGCCGTTCCCCTCACAGCTCCGTAGGCAAGCACCATGGTCTTGTAGCGGATGCGAGCTTCAACTGGAAGCCAGTGGAGAGAGCGGAGGAGCGGGGTGACGTGAGAGAACTTGGGAAGGTTGAACACCAGACGGGCTGCGGCGTTCTGGATGAGTTGTAGGGGTTTAATGGCACAGGCAGGGAGCCCAGCCAACAGCGAGTTGCAGTAATCCAGACGGGAGATGACAAGTGCCTGGATTAGGACCTGCGCCGCTTCCTGTGTGAGGCAGGGTCGTACTCTGCGGATGTTGTAGAGCATGAACCTACAGGAACGGGCCACCGCCTTGATGTTGGTGGAGAACGACAGGGTGTTGTCCAGGATCACGCCAAGGTTCTTAGCGCTCTGGGAGGAGGACACAATGGAGTTGTCAACCGTGATGGCGAGATCATGGAACGGACAGTCCTTCCCCGGGAGGAAGAGCAGCTCCGTCTTGCCGAGGTTCAGCTTGAGGTGGTGATCCGTCATCCACACTGATATGTCTGCCAGACATGCAGAGATGCGATTCGCCACCTGGTCATCAGAAGGGGGAAAGGAGAAGATTAATTGTGTGTCGTCTGCATAGCAATGATAGGAGAGACCATGTGAGGTTATGACAGAGCCAAGTGACTTGGTGTATAGCGAGAATAGGAGAGGGCCTAGAACAGAGCCCTGGGGGACACCAGTGGTGAGAGCGCGTGGTGAGGAGACAGATTCTCGCCACGCCACCTGGTAGGAGCGGCCTGTCAGGTAGGACGCAATCCAAGCGTGGGCCGCGCCGGAGATGCCCAACTCGGAGAGGGTGGAGAGGAGGATCTGATGGTTCACAGTATCGAAGGCAGCCGATAGGTCTAGAAGGATGAGAGCAGAGGAGAGAGAGTTAGCTTTAGCAGTGCGGAGCGCCTCCGTGATACAGAGAAGAGCAGTCTCAGTTGAGTGACTCGTCTTGAAACCTGACTGATTTGGATCAAGAAGGTCATTCTGAGAGAGATAGCAGGAGAGCTGGCCAAGGACGGCACGTTCAAGAGTTTTGGAGAGAAAAGAAAGAAGGGATACTGGTCTGTAGTTGTTGACATCGGAGGGATCGAGTGTAGGTTTTTTCAGAAGGGGTGCAACTCTCGCTCTCTTGAAGACGGAAGGGACGTAGCCAGCGGTCAAGGATGAGTTGATGAGCGAGGTGAGGTAAGGTAGAAGGTCTCCGGAAATGGTCTGGAGAAGAGAGGAGGGGATAGGGTCAAGCGGGCAGGTTGTTGGGCGGCCGGCCGTCACAAGACGCGAGATTTCATCTGGAGAGAGAGGGGAGAAAGAGGTCAAAGCACAGGGTTGGGCAGTGTGAGCAGAACCAGCGGTGTCGTTTGACTTAGCAAACGAGGATCGGATGTCGTCGACCTTCTTTTCAAAATGGTTGACGAAGTCGTCTGCAGAGAGGGAGGAGGGGGGGGGAGGGGGAGGAGGATTCAGGAGGGAGGAGAAGGTGGCAAAGAGCTTCCTAGGGTTAGAGGCAGATGCTTGGAATTTAGAGTGGTAGAAAGTGGCTTTAGCAGCAGAGACAGAAGAGGAAAATGTAGAGAGGAGGGAGTGAAAGGATGCCAGGTCCGCAGGGAGGCGAGTTTTCCTCCATTTCCGCTCGGCTGCCCGGAGCCCTGTTCTGTGAGCTCGCAATGAGTCGTCGAGCCACGGAGCGGGAGGGGAGGACCGAGCCGGCCTGGAGGATAGGGGACATAGAGAGTCAAAGGATGCAGAAAGGGAGGAGAGGAGGGTTGAGGAGGCAGAATCAGGAGATAGGTTGGAGAAGGTTTGGGCAGAGGGAAGAGATGATAGGATGGAAGAGGAGAGAGTAGCGGGGGAGAGAGAGCGGAGGTTGGGACGGCGCGATACCATCCGAGTAGGGGCAGTGTGGGAAGTGTTGGATGAGAGCGAGAGGGAAAAGGATACAAGGTAGTGGTCGGAGACTTGGAGGGGAGTTGCAATGAGGTTAGTGGAAGAACAGCATCTAGTAAAGATGAGGTCAAGCGTATTGCCTGCCTTGTGAGTAGGGGGGGAAGGTGAGAGGGTGAGGTCAAAAGAGGAGAGGAGTGGAAAGAAGGAGGCAGAGAGGAATGAGTCAAAGGTAGGCATGGGGAGGTTAAAGTCACCCAGAACTGTGAGAGGTGAGCCGTCCTCAGGAAAGGAGCTTATCAAGGCATCAAGCTCATTGATGAACTCTCCAAGGGAACCTGGAGGGCGATAAATGATAAGGATGTTAAGCTTGAAAGGGCTGGTAACTGTGACAGCATGGAATTCAAAGGAGGCGATAGACAGATGGGTAAGGGGAGAAAGAGAGAATGACCACTTGGGAGAGATGAGGATCCCGGTGCCACCACCCCGCTGACCAGAAGGTCTCGGGGTGTGCGAGAACACGTGGGCAGACGAAGAGAGAGCAGTAGGAGTAGCAGTGTTATCTGTGGTGAGCCATGTTTCCGTCAGTGCCAGGAAGTCGAGGGACTGGAGGGACGCATAGGCTGAGATGAGCTCTGCCTTGTTGGCCGCAGATCGGCAGTTCCAGAGGCTACCGGAGACCTGGAACTCCACGTGGGTCGTGCGGGCTGGGACCACCAGGTTAGGGTGGGCGCGGCCACGCGGTGTGAAGCGTTTGTATGGTCTGTGCAGAGAGGAGAGAACAGGGATAGACAGACACATGGTTGACAGGCTACAGAAGAGGCTACGCTAATGCAAAGGAGATTAGAATGACAAGTGGGCTACACGTCTCGAATGTTCAGAAAGTTAAGCTTACGTTGCAAAAAAATAAAAATAAAATACAAGATCTTATTGACTAAAATGATATAGTACTGCTGGCTGGTGAAGTAGCCTGGCTAGCAGTGGCTACGTTGTTGAAAGTGAAGCTGGCTAGGTAACCTCGACAATTTCACTAAATTTCTCTAAACTACACAATTATCATGGATACAAGGACAGCAAAGACAACTAGCTAACACTACGCTAATCAAGTCGTTCCGTTGTAATGTAAGTTTCTACAGTGCTGCTATTCGGTAGAAGTTGGCTAGCTAGCAGTGTTGGCTAGGTAGGAGGACGGCAGCGCGGCAGGCGAAAAATAGCTGGCTAGCTAACCGATACTTACTCAAAGCTACACAATTATCTTAGATAAAAAGATAGCAAAGAGAACTATGTAGCTAGCTAACACTACACAAGTCAAGTCGTTCCGTTGTAATGTAATCGTTTCTACAGTGCTGCTAATCGGTGGCTAGCTGGCTAGCTAGCAGGGTTGACTACGTTACGTTACGTTAGGGCGAGAATACCTGGCTAGCGAACCTCAGCGAACCTTGATAACTACACAATTATCACCGATACAAAGACGGCTATGTAGCCAGCTAAGTAGCTAGCTAAGATCGAACAAATACAAATCAAAGATAGCAAAGACAACTGTGTAGTCAGCCAACACTACACTGATCAAGTCGTTCCGTTGTAATGCACTCGTTTCTACAATGCTGCTATTCGGTGGCAAGCTGGCTAGCTAGCAGTGTTGGCTACGTTGCGTTACGTTAGGGCGAAAATAGCTGGCTGGCGAACCTCAATAACTACACAATTATGTTTGATGCAAAGACGGCTATGTAGCTAGCTAAGATCAAACAAATCAAACCGTTGTACTGTAGTGAAAATGAAAATCAGACCGTTGTACTATAATGAAATGTAATGAAAAGTTTATACTACTATTCGGTAGACGGTGGACGTTTGCTAGCTGCTGGGCAGATAGCAGTGTTGACTACGATAGACGACGGAATACGATAATTACGCAATTATCTTTTATACACAGACGGCTAAGTAGCTAGCTAAGAAGAAATTGCTAAGGTTAGACAAATTAAACCGTTGTACTATAATGAAATGTAATGAAATGTAATGAAAATGAAATGAAAAGTTATACTACCTGCAGAGCGAATGCAAATGCGACCGCTCGTTCCAAACCGGAAGCAGGTGGAACTTCAACTGTACGTAGTCTAGTGAGTGTGTATATATAGTGTAGTTAGTTGTATATAGTGTGTATATATAGTCTAGTGAGTGTGTATATATTGTGTATATATAGTCTAATGAGTGTGTATATATAGTGTAGTTAGTGTGTATATATAGTCTAGTGAGTGTGTATATATTGTGTATATATAGTCTAATGAGTGTGTATATATTGTGTATATATAGTCTAATGAGTGTGTATATATTGTGTATATATAGTCTAATGAGTGTGTATATAGTGTGTATATATAGTCTAGTGAGTGTGTATATAGTGTGTATATATAGTCTAGTGAGTGTGTATATAGTGTGTATATATAGTCTAGTGAGTGTGTATATAGTGTGTATATATAGTCTAGTGAGTGTGTATATAGTGTGTATATATAGTCTAGTGAGTGTATAAATAGTGTGTATATATAGTCTAGTTAGTGTGTATATAGTGTATTTATAGTCTAGTGAGTGTGTATATAGTGTGTGTATAGTGTGTATATATAGTCTAGTGAGTGTATATATAGTCTAGTGAGTGTGTATATAGTGTGTATATATAGTCTAGTGAGTGTGTATATAGTCTGTATATATAGTCTAGTGAGTGTGTATATATAGTATAGTGAGTGTATATATAGTCTAGTGAGTGTGTATATATAGTCTAGTGAGTGTGTATATATAGTCTAGTGAGTGTGTATATATAGTCTAGTGAGTGTGTATATAGTGTGTATATATAGTCTAGTGAGTGTGTATATAGTGTGTATATAGTGAGTATATATAGTCTAGTGAGTGTGTATATATAGTCTAGTGAGTGTGTATATATAGTCTAGTGAGTGTGTATATAGTGTGTATATATAGTCTAGTGAGTGTGTATATAGTGTGTATATAGTCTAGTGAGTGTGTATATAGTCTGTATATATAGTCTAGTGAGTGTGTATATATAGTATAGTGAGTGTATATATAGTCTAGTGAGTGTGTATATATAGTCTAGTGAGTGTGTATATATAGTCTAGTGAGTGTGTATATATAGTCTAGTGAGTGTGTATATAGTGTGTATATATAGTCTAGTGAGTGTGTATATAATGTGTATATAGTGAGTATATATAGTCTAGTGAGTGTGTATATATAGTCTAGTGAGTGTGTATATATAGTCTAGTGAGTGTGTATATAGTGTGTATATATAGTCTAGTGAGTGTGTATATAGTGTGTATATAGTCTAGTGAGTGTGTATATAGTGTGTATATATAGTCCAGTGAGTGTGTATATAGTGTGTATATATAGTCTAGTGAGTGTATATATAGTCTAGTGAGTGTGTATATAGTGTGTATATATAGTCTAGTGAGTGTGTATATAGTGTGTATATATAGTCTAGTGAGTGTGTATATAGTGTGTATATATAGTCTAGTGAGTGTGTATATAGTGTATATATAGTCTAGTGAGTGTATATATAGCCTAGTGAATGTGTATATAGTGTGTATATATAGTCTAGTGAGTGTGTATATAGTGGGTATATATAGTCTAGTGAGTGTATATATATAGTCTAGTGAGTGTGTATATAGTGTGTATATATAGCCTAGTGAGTGTGTATATAGTGTGTATATAGTCTAGTGAGTGTGTATATAGTGTATATATAGTCTAGTGAGTGTGTATATAGTGTGTTTATATATTGTCTAGTGAGTGTGTATATATAGTCTAGTGAGTGTGTATATAGTGTATATATAGTCTAGTGAGTGTGTATATAGAGTGTATATATAGTTTAGTGAGTGTGTATATATAGTCTAGTGAGTGTGTATATAGTGTATATATAGTCTAGTGAGTGTGTATATAGTGTGTATATATAGTCTAGTGAGTGTATATATAGTCTAGTGAGTGTGTATATAGTGTGTATATATAGTCTAGTGAGTGTATATATAGTCTAGTGAGTGTGTATATAGTGTGTATATATAGTCTAGTGAGTGTGTATATAGTGTATATATATAGTCTAGTGAGTGTGTATATAGTGTGTATATATAGCCTAGTGAGTGTGTATATAGTCTAGTGAGTGTGTATATAGTGTGTTTATATATTGTCTAGTGAGTGTGTATATATAGTCTAGTGAGTGTGTATATAGTGTATATATAGTCTAGTGAGTGTGTATATAGAGTGTATATATAGTTTAGTGAGTGTGTATATATAGTCTAGTGAGTGTGTATATAGTCTAGTGAGTGTGTATATAGAGTGTATATATAGTTTAGTGAGTGTGTATATACTGTGTATATATAGTCTAGTGAGTGTGTATATAGTCTAGTGAGTGTGTATATAGTGTGTATATATGGTCTAGTGAGTGTGTATATAGTGTGTTAATATAGTCTAGTGAGTGTGTATATAGTGTGTATATATAGTCTAGTGAGTGTGTATATAGTGTGTATATATAGTCTAGTGAGTGTGTATATATAGTCTAGTGAGTGTGTATATGGTGTGTATATAGTGTGTATATATAGTCTAGTGAGTGTGTATATAGTGTGTGTATAGTGTGTATATATAGTCTAGTGAGTGTGTATATAGTGTGTATATATAGTCCAGTGAGTGTGTATATAGTGTGTATATATAGTCTAGTGAGTGTATATATATTCTAGTTAGTGTGTATATATAGTCTAGTGAGTGTATATATAGTGTATATATAGTCTAGTGAGTGTGTATATAGTGTGTTTATATATTGTCTAGTGAGTGTGTATTTAGTGTGTATATATAGTCTAGTGAGTGTGTATATAGTCTAGTGAGTGTGTATATAGTGTGTATTGATAGTCTAGTTAGTGTGTATATAGTGTGTTTATATAGTTTAATGAGTGTGTATATAGTCTAGTGAGTGTGTATATAGTGTGTATATATAGTCTAGTGAGTGTATATATAGTGTGTATATATAGTCTAGTGAGTGTGTATATAGTGTGTTTATATATTGTCTAGTGAGTGTGTATTTAGTGTGTATATATAGTCTACTGAGTGTGTATATAGTGTGTTTATATATGGTCTAGTGAGTGTGTATATATAGTCTAGTGAGTGTGTATATATAGTCTAGTGAGTGTGTATATATAGTCTAGTGAGTGTGTATATAGTGTGTATATATAGTCTAGTGAGTGTGTATATAGTGTGTATATAGTGAGTATATATAGTCTAGTGAGTGTGTATATATAGTCTAGTGAGTGTGTATATATAGTCTAGTGAGTGTGTATATAGTGTGTATATATAGTCTAGTGAGTGTGTATATAGTGTGTATATAGTCTAGTGAGTGTGTATATAGTCTGTATATATAGTCTAGTGAGTGTGTATATATAGTATAGTGAGTGTATATATAGTCTAGTGAGTGTGTATATATAGTCTAGTGAGTGTGTATATATAGTCTAGTGAGTGTGTATATATAGTCTAGTGAGTGTGTATATAGTGTGTATATATAGTCTAGTGAGTGTGTATATAGTGTGTATATAGTGAGTATATATAGTCTAGTGAGTGTGTATATATAGTCTAGTGAGTGTGTATATATAGTCTAGTGAGTGTGTATATAGTGTGTATATATAGTCTAGTGAGTGTGTATATAGTGTGTATATAGTCTAGTGAGTGTGTATATAGTGTGTATATATAGTCCAGTGAGTGTGTATATAGTGTGTATATATAGTCTAGTGAGTGTATATATAGTCTAGTGAGTGTGTATATAGTGTGTATATATAGTCTAGTGAGTGTGTATATAGTGTGTATATATAGTCTAGTGAGTGTGTATATAGTGTGTATATATAGTCTAGTGAGTGTGTATATAGTGTATATATAGTCTAGTGAGTGTATATATAGCCTAGTGAATGTGTATATAGTGTGTATATATAGTCTAGTGAGTGTGTATATAGTGGGTATATATAGTCTAGTGAGTGTATATATATAGTCTAGTGAGTGTGTATATAGTGTGTATATATAGCCTAGTGAGTGTGTATATAGTGTGTATATAGTCTAGTGAGTGTGTATATAGTGTATATATAGTCTAGTGAGTGTGTATATAGTGTGTTTATATATTGTCTAGTGAGTGTGTATATATAGTCTAGTGAGTGTGTATATAGTGTGTATATATAGTCTAGTGAGTGTGTATATAGTCTAGTGAGTGTGTATATAGTGTGTATATATAGTCTAGTGAGTGTATATATAGTCTAGTGAGTGTGTATATAGTGTGTATATATAGTCTAGTGAGTGTGTATATAGTGTATATATATAGTCTAGTGAGTGTGTATATAGTGTGTATATATAGCCTAGTGAGTGTGTATATAGTCTAGTGAGTGTGTATATAGTGTGTTTATATATTGTCTAGTGAGTGTGTATATATAGTCTAGTGAGTGTGTATATAGTGTATATATAGTCTAGTGAGTGTGTATATAGAGTGTATATATAGTTTAGTGAGTGTGTATATATAGTCTAGTGAGTGTGTATATAGTCTAGTGAGTGTGTATATAGAGTGTATATATAGTTTAGTGAGTGTGTATATACTGTGTATATATAGTCTAGTGAGTGTGTATATAGTCTAGTGAGTGTGTATATAGTGTGTATATATGGTCTAGTGAGTGTGTATATAGTGTGTTAATATAGTCTAGTGAGTGTGTATATAGTGTGTATATATAGTCTAGTGAGTGTGTATATAGTGTGTATATATAGTCTAGTGAGTGTGTATATATAGTCTAGTGAGTGTGTATATGGTGTGTATATAGTGTGTATATATAGTCTAGTGAGTGTGTATATAGTGTGTGTATAGTGTGTATATATAGTCTAGTGAGTGTGTATATAGTGTGTATATATAGTCCAGTGAGTGTGTATATAGTGTGTATATATAGTCTAGTGAGTGTATATATATTCTAGTTAGTGTGTATATATAGTCTAGTGAGTGTATATATAGTGTATATATAGTCTAGTGAGTGTGTATATAGTGTGTTTATATATTGTCTAGTGAGTGTGTATTTAGTGTGTATATATAGTCTAGTGAGTGTGTATATAGTCTAGTGAGTGTGTATATAGTGTGTATTGATAGTCTAGTTAGTGTGTATATAGTGTGTTTATATAGTTTAATGAGTGTGTATATAGTCTAGTGAGTGTGTATATAGTGTGTATATATAGTCTAGTGAGTGTATATATAGTGTGTATATATAGTCTAGTGAGTGTGTATATAGTGTGTTTATATATTGTCTAGTGAGTGTGTATTTAGTGTGTATATATAGTCTACTGAGTGTGTATATAGTGTGTTTATATATGGTCTAGTGAGTGTGTATTTAGTGTGTATATATAGTCTAGTGAGTGTGTATATAGTCTAGTGAGTGTGTATATAGTGTGTATTGATAGTCTAGTTAGTGTGTATATAGTGTGTTTATAGTCTAATAATAATAGTCTAGTGAGTGTGTATATAGTCTAGTGAGTGTGTATATATAGTATAGTGAGTGTATATATAGTCTAGTGAGTGTTTTTATAGTGTGTATATATAGTCTAGTGAGTGTGTATATAGTGTATATATAGTCTAGTGAGTGTGTATATAGTGTGTATATATAGCCTAGTGAGTGTGTATATAGTCTAGTGAGTGTGTATATAGTGTGTTTATATATTGTCTAGTGAGTGTGTATATATAGTCTAGTGAGTGTGTATATAGTGTATATATAGTCTAGTGAGTGTGTATATAGAGTGTATATATAGTTTAGTGAGTGTGTATATATAGTCTAGTGAGTGTGTATATAGTCTAGTGAGTGTGTATATAGAGTGTATATATAGTTTAGTGAGTGTGTATATACTGTGTATATATAGTCTAGTGAGTGTGTATATAGTCTAGTGAGTGTGTATATAGTGTGTATATATGGTCTAGTGAGTGTGTATATAGTGTGTTAATATAGTCTAGTGAGTGTGTATATAGTGTGTATATATAGTCTAGTGAGTGTGTATATAGTGTGTATATATAGTCTAGTGAGTGTGTATATATAGTCTAGTGAGTGTGTATATAGTGGGTATATATAGTCTAGTGAGTGTATATATATAGTCTAGTGAGTGTGTATATAGTGTGTATATATAGCCTAGTGAGTGTGTATATAGTGTGTATATAGTCTAGTGAGTGTGTATATAGTGTATATATAGTCTAGTGAGTGTGTATATAGTGTGTTTATATATTGTTTAGTGAGTGTGTATATATAGTTTAGTGAGTGTGTATATAGTGTATATATAGTCTAGTGAGTGTGTATATAGTGTGTATATATAGTCTAGTGAGTGTATATATAGTCTAGTGAGTGTGTATATAGTGTGTTTATATATTGTCTAGTGAGTGTGTATATATAGTCTAGTGAGTGTGTATATAGTGTATATATAGTCTAGTGAGTGTGTATATAGAGTGTATATATAGTTTAGTGAGTGTGTATATATAGTCTAGTGAGTGTGTATATAGTGTATATATAGTCTAGTGAGTGTGTATATAGTGTGTATATATAGTCTAGTGAGTGTATATATAGTCTAGTGAGTGTGTATATAGTGTGTATATATAGTCTAGTGAGTGTATATATAGTCTAGTGAGTGTGTATATAGTGTGTATATATAGTCTAGTGAGTGTGTATATAGTGTATATATATAGTCTAGTGAGTGTGTATATAGTGTGTATATATAGTCCAGTGAGTGTGTATATAGTGTGTATATATAGTCTAGTGAGTGTGTATATAGTGTGTATATATAGTCCAGTGAGTGTGTATATAGTGTGTATATATAGTCTAGTGAGTGTATATATATTCTAGTTAGTGTGTATATATAGTCTAGTGAGTGTATATATAGTGTATATATAGTCTAGTGAGTGTGTATATAGTGTGTTTATATATTGTCTAGTGAGTGTGTATTTAGTGTGTATATATAGTCTAGTGAGTGTGTATATAGTCTAGTTAGTGTGTATATAGTGTGTATTGATAGTCTAGTTAGTGTGTATATAGTGTGTTTATATAGTTTAATGAGTGTGTATATAGTCTAGTGAGTGTGTATATAGTGTGTATATATAGTCTAGTGAGTGTATATATAGTGTGTATATATAGTCTAGTGAGTGTGTATATAGTGTGTTTATATATTGTCTAGTGAGTGTGTATTTAGTGTGTATATATAGTCTACTGAGTGTGTATATAGTGTGTTTATATATGGTCTAGTGAGTGTGTATTTAGTGTGTATATATAGTCTAGTGAGTGTGTATATAGTCTAGTGAGTGTGTATATAGTGTGTATTGATAGTCTAGTTAGTGTGTATATAGTGTGTTTATAGTCTAATAATAATAGTCTAGTGAGTGTGTATATAGTCTAGTGAGTGTGTATATATAGTATAGTGAGTGTATATATAGTCTAGTGAGTGTTTTTATAGTGTGTATATATAGTCTAGTGAGTGTGTATATAGTGTATATATATAGTCTAGTGAGTGTGTATATAGTGTGTATATATAGCCTAGTGAGTGTGTATATAGTCTAGTGAGTGTGTATATAGTGTGTTTATATATTGTCTAGTGAGTGTGTATATATAGTCTAGTGAGTGTGTATATAGTGTATATATAGTCTAGTGAGTGTGTATATAGAGTGTATATATAGTTTAGTGAGTGTGTATATATAGTCTAGTGAGTGTGTATATAGTCTAGTGAGTGTGTATATAGAGTGTATATATAGTTTAGTGAGTGTGTATATACTGTGTATATATAGTCTAGTGAGTGTGTATATAGTCTAGTGAGTGTGTATATAGTGTGTATATATGGTCTAGTGAGTGTGTATATAGTGTGTTAATATAGTCTAGTGAGTGTGTATATAGTGTGTATATATAGTCTAGTGAGTGTGTATATAGTGTGTATATATAGTCTAGTGAGTGTGTATATATAGTCTAGTGAGTGTGTATATAGTGGGTATATATAGTCTAGTGAGTGTATATATATAGTCTAGTGAGTGTGTATATAGTGTGTATATATAGCCTAGTGAGTGTGTATATAGTGTGTATATAGTCTAGTGAGTGTGTATATAGTGTATATATAGTCTAGTGAGTGTGTATATAGTGTATATATAGTCTAGTGAGTGTGTATATAGAGTGTATATATAGTTTAGTGAGTGTGTATATATAGTCTAGTGAGTGTGTATATAGTGTATATATAGTCTAGTGAGTGTGTATATAGTGTGTATATATAGTCTAGTGAGTGTATATATAGTCTAGTGAGTGTGTATATAGTGTGTATATATAGTCTAGTGAGTGTATATATAGTCTAGTGAGTGTGTATATAGTGTGTTTATATATTGTCTAGTGAGTGTGTATATATAGTCTAGTGAGTGTGTATATAGTGTATATATAGTCTAGTGAGTGTGTATATAGAGTGTATATATAGTTTAGTGAGTGTGTATATATAGTCTAGTGAGTGTGTATATAGTGTATATATAGTCTAGTGAGTGTGTATATAGTGTGTATATATAGTCTAGTGAGTGTATATATAGTCTAGTGAGTGTGTATATAGTGTGTATATATAGTCTAGTGAGTGTATATATAGTCTAGTGAGTGTGTATATAGTGTGTATATATAGTCTAGTGAGTGTGTATATAGTGTATATATATAGTCTAGTGAGTGTGTATATAGTGTGTATATATAGCCTAGTGAGTGTGTATATAGTCTAGTGAGTGTGTATATAGTGTGTTTATATATTGTCTAGTGAGTGTGTATATATAGTCTAGTGAGTGTGTATATAGTGTATATATAGTCTAGTGAGTGTGTATATAGAGTGTATATATAGTTTAGTGAGTGTGTATATATAGTCTAGTGAGTGTGTATATAGTCTAGTGAGTGTGTATATAGAGTGTATATATAGTTTAGTGAGTGTGTATATACTGTGTATATATAGTCTAGTGAGTGTGTATATAGTCTAGTGAGTGTGTATATAGTGTGTATATATGGTCTAGTGAGTGTGTATATAGTGTGTTAATATAGTCTAGTGAGTGTGTATATAGTGTGTATATATAGTCTAGTGAGTGTGTATATAGTGTGTATATATAGTCTAGTGAGTGTGTATATATAGTCTAGTGAGTGTGTATATGGTGTGTATATAGTGTGTATATATAGTCTAGTGAGTGTGTATATAGTGTGTGTATAGTGTGTATATATAGTCTAGTGAGTGTGTATATAGTGTGTATATATAGTCCAGTGAGTGTGTATATAGTGTGTATATATAGTCTAGTGAGTGTATATATATTCTAGTTAGTGTGTATATATAGTCTAGTGAGTGTATATATAGTGTATATATAGTCTAGTGAGTGTGTATATAGTGTGTTTATATATTGTCTAGTGAGTGTGTATTTAGTGTGTATATATAGTCTAGTGAGTGTGTATATAGTCTAGTGAGTGTGTATATAGTGTGTATTGATAGTCTAGTTAGTGTGTATATAGTGTGTTTATATAGTTTAATGAGTGTGTATATAGTCTAGTGAGTGTGTATATAGTGTGTATATATAGTCTAGTGAGTGTATATATAGTGTGTATATATAGTCTAGTGAGTGTGTATATAGTGTGTTTATATATTGTCTAGTGAGTGTGTATTTAGTGTGTATATATAGTCTACTGAGTGTGTATATTGTGTGTTTATATATGGTCTAGTGAGTGTGTATATATAGTCTAGTGAGTGTGTATATATAGTCTAGTGAGTGTGTATATATAGTCTAGTGAGTGTGTATATAGTGTGTATATATAGTCTAGTGAGTGTGTATATAGTGTGTATATAGTGAGTATATATAGTCTAGTGAGTGTGTATATATAGTCTAGTGAGTGTGTATATATAGTCTAGTGAGTGTGTATATAGTGTGTATATATAGTCTAGTGAGTGTGTATATAGTGTGTATATAGTCTAGTGAGTGTGTATATAGTCTGTATATATAGTCTAGTGAGTGTGTATATATAGTATAGTGAGTGTATATATAGTCTAGTGAGTGTGTATATATAGTCTAGTGAGTGTGTATATATAGTCTAGTGAGTGTGTATATATAGTCTAGTGAGTGTGTATATAGTGTGTATATATAGTCTAGTGAGTGTGTATATAGTGTGTATATAGTGAGTATATATAGTCTAGTGAGTGTGTATATATAGTCTAGTGAGTGTGTATATATAGTCTAGTCAGTGTGTATATAGTGTGTATATATAGTCTAGTGAGTGTGTATATAGTGTGTATATAGTCTAGTGAGTGTGTATATAGTGTGTATATATAGTCCAGTGAGTGTGTATATAGTGTGTATATATAGTCTAGTGAGTGTATATATAGTCTAGTGAGTGTGTATATAGTGTGTATATATAGTCTAGTGAGTGTGTATATAGTGTGTATATAGTCTAGTGAGTGTGTATATAGTGTATATATAGTCTAGTGAGTGTGTATATAGTGTGTTTATATATTGTCTAGTGAGTGTGTATATATAGTCTAGTGAGTGTGTATATAGTGTATATATAGTCTAGTGAGTGTGTATATAGTGTGTATATATAGTCTAGTGAGTGTATATATAGTCTAGTGAGTGTGTATATAGTGTGTATATATAGTCTAGTGAGTGTGTATATAGTGTATATATATAGTCTAGTGAGTGTGTATATAGTGTGTATATATAGCCTAGTGAGTGTGTATATAGTCTAGTGAGTGTGTATATAGTGTGTTTATATATTGTCTAGTGAGTGTGTATATATAGTCTAGTGAGTGTGTATATAGTGTATATATAGTCTAGTGAGTGTGTATATAGAGTGTATATATAGTTTAGTGAGTGTGTATATATAGTCTAGTGAGTGTGTATATAGTCTAGTGAGTGTGTATATAGAGTGTATATATAGTTTAGTGAGTGTGTATATACTGTGTATATATAGTCTAGTGAGTGTGTATATAGTCTAGTGAGTGTGTATATAGTGTGTATATATGGTCTAGTGAGTGTGTATATAGTGTGTTAATATAGTCTAGTGAGTGTGTATATAGTGTGTATATATAGTCTAGTGAGTGTGTATATAGTGTGTATATATAGTCTAGTGAGTGTGTATATATAGTCTAGTGAGTGTGTATATAGTGGGTATATATAGTCTAGTGAGTGTATATATATAGTCTAGTGAGTGTGTATATAGTGTGTATATATAGCCTAGTGAGTGTGTATATAGTGTGTATAAATTCTAGTGAGTGTGTATATAGTGTATATATAGTCTAGTGAGTGTGTATATAGTGTGTTTATATATTGTTTAGTGAGTGTGTATATATAGTCTAGTGAGTGTGTATATAGTGTATATATAGTCTAGTGAGTGTGTATATAGTGTGTATATATAGTCTAGTGAGTGTATATATAGTCTAGTGAGTGTGTATATAGTGTGTATATATAGTCTAGTGAGTGTATATATAGTCTAGTGAGTGTGTATATAGTGTGTATATATAGTCTAGTGAGTGTGTATATAGTGTATATATATAGTCTAGTGAGTGTGTATATAGTGTGTATATATAGCCTAGTGAGTGTGTATATAGTCTAGTGAGTGTGTATATAGTGTGTTTATATATTGTCTAGTGAGTGTGTATATATAGTCTAGTGAGTGTGTATATAGTGTATATATAGTCTAGTGAGTGTGTATATAGAGTGTATATATAGTTTAGTGAGTGTGTATATATAGTCTAGTGAGTGTGTATATAGTCTAGTGAGTGTGTATATAGAGTGTATATATAGTTTAGTGAGTGTGTATATACTGTGTATATATAGTCTAGTGAGTGTGTATATAGTCTAGTGAGTGTGTATATAGTGTGTATATATGGTCTAGTGAGTGTGTATATAGTCTGTTAATATAGTCTAGTGAGTGTGTATATAGTGTGTATATATAGTCTAGTGAGTGTGTATATAGTGTGTATATATAGTCTAGTGAGTGTGTATATATAGTCTAGTGAGTGTGTATATGGTGTGTATATAGTGTGTATATATAGTCTAGTGAGTGTGTATATAGTGTGTGTATAGTGTGTATATATAGTCTAGTGAGTGTGTATATAGTGTGTATATATAGTCCAGTGAGTGTGTATATAGTGTGTATATATAGTCTAGTGAGTGTATATATATTCTAGTTAGTGTGTATATATAGTCTAGTGAGTGTATATATAGTGTATATATAGTCTAGTGAGTGTGTATATAGTGTGTTTATATATTGTCTAGTGAGTGTGTATTTAGTGTGTATATATAGTCTAGTGAGTGTGTATATAGTCTAGTGAGTGTGTATATAGTGTGTATTGATAGTCTAGTTAGTGTGTATATAGTGTGTTTATATAGTTTAATGAGTGTGTATATAGTCTAGTGAGTGTGTATATAGTGTGTATATATAGTCTAGTGAGTGTATATATAGTGTGTATATATAGTCTAGTGAGTGTGTATATAGTGTGTTTATATATTGTCTAGTGAGTGTGTATTTAGTGTGTATATATAGTCTACTGAGTGTGTATATAGTGTGTTTATATATGGTCTAGTGAGTGTGTATTTAGTGTGTATATATAGTCTAGTGAGTGTGTATATAGTCTAGTGAGTGTGTATATAGTGTGTATATATAGTCTAGTTGGTGTGTATATAGTGTGTTTATAGTCTAATAATAATAGTCTAGTGAGTGTGTATATAGTCTAGTGAGTGTGTATATATAGTATAGTGAGTGTATATATAGTCTAGTGAGTGTGTATATAGTGTGTATATATAGTCTAGTGAGTGTGTATATAGTGTGTATATATAGTCTAGTGAGTGTGTATATAGTGTGTATATATAGTCTAGTGAATGTGTATATATAGTCTAGTGAGTGTGTATATAGTGTATATATAGTCTAGTGAGTGTGTATATAGTGTGTATATATAGTCTAGTGAGTGTATATATAGTCTAGTGAGTGTGTATATAGTGTGTATATATAGTCTAGTGAGTGTATATATAGTCTAGTGAGTGTGTATATAGTGTGTATATATAGTCTAGTGAGTGTGTATATAGTGTATATATATAGTCTAGTGAGTGTGTATATAGTGTGTATATATAGCCTAGTGAGTGTGTATATAGTCTAGTGAGTGTGTATATAGTGTGTTTATATATTGTCTAGTGAGTGTGTATAGATAGTCTAGTGAGTGTGTATATAGTGTATATATAGTCTAGTGAGTGTGTATATAGAGTGTATATATAGTTTAGTGAGTGTGTATATATAGTCTAGTGAGTGTGTATATAGTCTAGTGAGTGTGTATATAGAGTGTATATATAGTTTAGTGAGTGTGTATATACTGTGTATATATAGTCTAGTGAGTGTATATATAGTCTAGTGAGTGTGTATATAGTCTAGTGAGTGTGTATATAGTGTGTATATATGGTCTAGTGAGTGTGTATATAGTGTGTTAATATAGTCTAGTGAGTGTGTATATAGTGTGTATATATAGTCTAGTGAGTTTGTATATATAGTCTAGTGAGTGTGTATATGGTGTGTATATAGTGTGTATATATAGTCTAGTGAGTGTGTATATAGTGTGTGTATAGTGTGTATATATAGTCTAGTGAGTGTGTATATAGTGTGTATATATAGTCCAGTGAGTGTGTATATAGTGTGTATATATAGTCTAGTGAGTGTATATATATTCTAGTTAGTGTGTATATATAGTCTAGTGAGTGTATATATAGTGTATATATAGTCTAGTGAGTGTGTATATAGTGTGTTTATATATTGTCTAGTGAGTGTGTATTTAGTGTGTATATATAGTCTAGTGAGTGTGTATATAGTCTAGTGAGTGTGTATATAGTGTGTATTGATAGTCTAGTTAGTGTGTATATAGTGTGTTTATATAGTTTAATGAGTGTGTATATAGTCTAGTGAGTGTGTATATAGTGTGTATATATAGTCTAGTGAGTGTATATATAGTGTGTATATATAGTCTAGTGAGTGTGTATATAGTGTGTTTATATATTGTCTAGTGAGTGTGTATTTAGTGTGTATATATAGTCTACTGAGTGTGTATATAGTGTGTTTATATATGGTCTAGTGAGTGTGTATTTAGTGTGTATATATAGTCTAGTGAGTGTGTATATAGTCTAGTGAGTGTGTATATAGTGTGTATATATAGTCTAGTTAGTGTGTATATAGTGTGTTTATAGTCTAATAATAATAGTCTAGTGAGTGTGTATATAGTCTAGTGAGTGTGTATATATAGTATAGTGAGTGTATATATAGTCTAGTGAGTGTGTATATAGTGTGTATATATAGTCTAGTGAGTGTGTATATAGTGTGTATATATAGTCTAGTGAGTGTGTATATAGTGTGTATATATAGTCTAGTGAATGTGTATATATAGTCTAGTGAGTGTGTATATAGTGTGTATATATAGTCTAGTGAGTGTGTATATATAGTCTAGTGAGTGTGTATATAGTCTAGTGAGTGTGTATATATAGTCTAGTGAGTGTGTATATAGTCTAGTGAGTGTGTATATAGTGTGTATATATAGTCTAGTGAGTGTGTATATATAGTCTAGTGAGTGTGTATATAGTGTGTATATATAGTCTAGTGAATGTGTATATATAGTCTAGTTAGTGTGTATATAGTGTATATATAGTCTAGTGAGTGTGTATATAGAGTGTATATATAGTTTAGTGAGTGTGTATATACTGTGTATATATAGTCTAGTGAGTGTGTATATAGTGGGTATATATAGTCTAGTGAGTGTGTATATAGTGTGTATATAGTCTAGTGAGTGTGTATATAGTGTGTATATATAGTCTAGTGAGTGTGTATATAGTGTGTATATATAGTCTAGTGAGTGTGTATATAGTGTGTATATATAGTCTAGTTAGTGTGTATATATAGTCTAGTGAGTGTGTATATAGTGTGTATATATAGTCTAGTGAGTGTATATAGTGTGTTTATATATAGTCTAGTGAGTGTGTATATAGTGTGTATATATAGTCTAGTGATTGTGTATATAGTGTGTATATATAGTCTAGTGAGTGTGTATATAGTGTGTATATAGTGTGTATATAGTCTAGTGAGTGTGTATATATAGTCTAGTGAGTGTGTATATATAGTCTAGTGAGTGTGTATATAGTGTGTATATAGTGTGTATATATAGTCTAGTTAGTGTGTATATAGTGTGTATATATAGTCTAGTTAGTGTGTATATATAGTCTAGTTAGTGTGTATATAGTGTGTATATAGTGTGTATATAGTCTAGTGAGTGTGTATATATAGTCTAGCGAGTGTGTATATATAGTCTAGTGAGTGTGTATATAGTGTGTATATAGTGTGTATATATAGTCTAGTTAGTGTGTATATAGTGTGTATATAGTGTGTATATATAGTCTAGTTAGTGTGTATATATAGTCTAGTGAGTGTGTATATAGTGTGTTTATATATTGTCTAGTGAGTTAGTATATAGTGTGTATATATTGTCTTGTTAGTGTGTATATAGTGTGTATATATAGTCTAGTGAGTGTGTATATAGTGTGTATATATAGTCTAGTTAGTGTGTATATATAGTCTAGTGAGTGTATATAGTGTGTATATATAGTCTAGTGAGTGTGTATATAGTGTGTATATAGTGTGTTAATATAGTCTAGTGAGTGTGTATATAGTGTGTATATATAGTCTAGTGAGTGTGTATATATAGTCTAGTGAGTGTGTATATGGTGTGTATATAGTGTGTATATATAGTCTAGTGAGTGTGTATATAGTGTGTGTATAGTGTGTATATATAGTCTAGTGAGTGTGTATATAGTGTGTATATATAGTCCAGTGAGTGTGTATATAGTGTGTATATATAGTCTAGTGAGTGTATATATATTCTAGTTAGTGTGTATATATAGTCTAGTGAGTGTATATATAGTGTATATATAGTCTAGTGAGTGTGTATATAGTGTGTTTATATATTGTCTAGTGAGTGTGTATTTAGTGTGTATATATAGTCTAGTGAGTGTGTATATAGTCTAGTGAGTGTGTATATAGTGTGTATTGATAGTCTAGTTAGTGTGTATATAGTGTGTTTATATAGTTTAATGAGTGTGTATATAGTCTAGTGAGTGTGTATATAGTGTGTATATATAGTCTAGTGAGTGTATATATAGTGTGTATATATAGTCTAGTGAGTGTGTATATAGTGTGTTTATATATTGTCTAGTGAGTGTGTATTTAGTGTGTATATATAGTCTACTGAGTGTGTATATAGTGTGTTTATATATGGTCTAGTGAGTGTGTATTTAGTGTGTATATATAGTCTAGTGAGTGTGTATATAGTCTAGTGAGTGTTTATATAGTGTGTATATATAGTCTAGTTAGTGTGTATATAGTGTGTTTATAGTCTAATAATAATAGTCTAGTGAGTGTGTATATAGTCTAGTGAGTGTGTATATATAGTATAGTGAGTGTATATATAGTCTAGTGAGTGTGTATATAGTGTGTATATATAGTCTAGTGAGTGTGTATATAGTGTGTATATATAGTCTAGTGAGTGTGTATATAGTGTGTATATATAGTCTAGTGAATGTGTATATATAGTCTAGTGAGTGTGTATATAGTGTGTATATATAGTCTAGTGAGTGTGTATATATAGTCTAGTGAGTGTGTATATAGTCTAGTGAGTGTGTATATATAGTCTAGTGAGTGTGTATATAGTCTAGTGAGTGTGTATATAGTGTGTATATATAGTCTAGTGAGTGTGTATATATAGTCTAGTGAGTGTGTATATAGTGTGTATATATAGTCTAGTGAATGTGTATATATAGTCTAGTTAGTGTGTATATAGTGTATATATAGTCTAGTGAGTGTGTATATAGAGTGTATATATAGTTTAGTGAGTGTGTATATACTGTGTATATATAGTCTAGTGAGTGTGTATATAGTGGGTATATATAGTCTAGTGAGTGTGTATATAGTGTGTATATAGTCTAGTGAGTGTGTATATAGTGTGTATATATAGTCTAGTGAGTGTGTATATAGTGTGTATATATAGTCTAGTGAGTGTGTATATAGTGTGTATATATAGTCTAGTTAGTGTGTATATATAGTCTAGTGAGTGTGTATATAGTGTGTATATATAGTCTAGTGAGTGTATATAGTGTGTTTATATATAGTCTAGTGAGTGTGTATATAGTGTGTATATATAGTCTAGTGATTGTGTATATAGTGTGTATATATAGTCTAGTGAGTGTGTATATAGTGTGTATATAGTGTGTATATAGTCTAGTGAGTGTGTATATATAGTCTAGTGAGTGTGTATATATAGTCTAGTGAGTGTGTATATAGTGTGTATATAGTGTGTATATATAGTCTAGTTAGTGTGTATATAGTGTGTATATATAGTCTAGTTAGTGTGTATATATAGTCTAGTTAGTGTGTATATAGTGTGTATATAGTGTGTATATAGTCTAGTGAGTGTGTATATATAGTCTAGCGAGTGTGTATATATAGTCTAGTGAGTGTGTATATAGTGTGTATATAGTGTGTATATATAGTCTAGTTAGTGTGTATATAGTGTGTATATAGTGTGTATATATAGTCTAGTTAGTGTGTATATATAGTCTAGTGAGTGTGTATATAGTGTGTTTATATATTGTCTAGTGAGTTAGTATATAGTGTGTATATATTGTCTTGTTAGTGTGTATATAGTGTGTATATATAGTCTAGTGAGTGTGTATATAGTGTGTATATATAGTCTAGTTAGTGTGTATATATAGTCTAGTGAGTGTATATAGTGTGTATATATAGTCTAGTGAGTGTGTATATAGTGTGTATATAGTGTGTATATATTGTCTAGTGAGTGTGTATATAGTGTGTATATAGTGTGTTTATATATTGTCTAGTGAGTGTGTATATAGTGTGTATATATAGTCTAGTGAGTGTGTATATAGTGTGTATATATTGTCTAGTGAGTGTGTATATAATGTGTATATATAGTCTAGTGAGTGTGTTTATAGTCTAATAAGTGTGTATATCTTGTCTAGTGAGTGTGTATATAGTGTGTGTATATAGTCTAGTGAGTGTGTATATATCGTGTGTATATATAGTCTAGTGAGTGTGTATATAGTGTGTATATATATAGTGTGTATATATAGTCTAGTGAGTGTGTATATAGTCTGTATATAGTGTGTATATATAGTCTAGTGAGTGTGTATATAGTGTGTATATATAGTCTAGTGAGTGTATATATAGTGTGTACATATAGTCTAGTGAGTGTGTATATAGTGTGTATATAGTGTGTATATAGTGTGTATATATAGTCTAGTTAGTGTATATATAGTCTAGTGAGTGTATATATAGTGTGTACATATAGTCTAGTGAGTGTGTATATAGTGTGTATATATAGTCTAGTGAGTGTGTATATAGTGTGTATATATACTCTAGTGAGTGTGTATATAGTGTGTATATATAGTCTAGTGAGTGTGTATATAGTGTATATATAGTCTAGTGAGTGTATATATACTCTAGTGAGTGTGTATATACTGTGTATATATAGTCTAGTGAGTGTGTATATAGTGTGTATATATAGTCTAGTGAGTGTGTATATATAGTCTAGTTAGTGTGTATATAGTGTGTATATATAGCCTAGTGAGTGTGTATATAGTGTGTATATATAGCCTAGTGAGTACATATAGCCTAGTGAGTACATATAGCCTAGTGAGTATATATAGCCTAGTGAGTGTGTATATAGTGTGTATATATAGCCTAGTGAGTACATATAGCCTAGTGAGTATATATAGCCTAGTGAGTGTGTATATAGTGTGTATATATAGCCTAGTGAGTGTGTATATAGTGTGTATATATAGCCTAGTGAGTACATATAGCCTAGTGAGTACATATAGCCTAGTGAGTATATATAGCCTAGTGAATGTGTATATAGTGAGTATATATAGCCTAGTGAGTATATATAGCCTAGTGAGTACATATAGCCTAGTGAGTATATATAGCCTAGTGAATGTGTATATAGTGAGTATATATAGCCTAGTGAGTATATATAGACTAGTGTGTATATATAGTCTAGTGAGTGTGTATATAGTGTGTATATAGTCTAGTGAGTGTGTATATAGTGTGTATATATAGTCTAGTGAGTGTATATATAGTGTGTACATATAGTCTAGTGAGTGTGTATATAGTGTGTATATATAGTGTAGTGAGTGTGTATATAGTGTGTATATATACTCTAGTGAGTGTGTATATAGTGTGTATATATAGTCTAGTGAGTGTGTATATAGTGTGTATATATAGTCTAGTGAGTGTGTATATATAGTCTAGTTAGTGTGTATATAGTGTGTATATATAGTCTAGTGAGTGTGTATATAGTGTATATATATAGCCTAGTGAGTGTGTATATAGTGTGTATATATAGCCTAGTGAGTACATATAGCCTAGTGTGTATATATAGCCTAGTGAGTGTGTATATAGTGTGTATATATAGCCTAGTGAGTACATATAGCCTAGTGAGTATATATAGCCTAGTGAGTGTGTATATAGTGTGTATATATAGCCTAGTGAGTGTGTATATAGTGTGTATATATAGCCTAGTGAGTACATATAGCCTAGTGAGTATATATAGCCTAGTGAATGTGTATATAGTGTGTATATATAGTCTAGTGAGTGTGTATATAGTGTGTATATATAGTCTAGTGAGTGTGTATATAGTGTGTATATATAGTCTAGTGAGTGTGTATATATAGTCCAGTGAGTGTGTATATAGTGTGTATATAGTGAGTATATATAGCCTAGTGAGTATATATAGCCTAGTGAGTATATATAGCCTAGTGAGTATATATAGCCTAGTGAGTATATATAGCCTAGTGTTATTATAGTCTAGTGAGTGTGTATATAGTGTGTATATAGTGTGTATACAGTGTGTATATAGTGTGTATATAGTGTGTATATATAGTCTAGTGAGTGTGTATATAGTGTGTATATATAGTCTAGTTAGTGTGTATATAGTGTGTATATATAGTCTAGTGAGTGTATATATAGTCTAGTGAGTGTGTATATATAGTCCAGTGAGTGTGTATATAGTGTGTATATATAGTCTAGTGAGTGAGTATAGAGTGTGTTTATAGTGAGTATATATAGCCTAGTGAGTATATATAGCCTAGTGAGTATATATAGCCTAGTGAGTATATATAGCCTAGTGAGTATATATAGCCTAGTGAGTATATATAGCCTAGTGAGTACATATAGCCTAGTGAGTATATATAGCCTAGTGAGTATATATAGCCTAGTGAGTATATATAGCCTAGTGAGTATATATAGCCTAGTGAGTATATATAGCCTAGTGAGTATATATAGCCTAGTGAGTATATATAGCCTAGTGAGTATATATAGCCTAGTGAGTATATATAGCCTAGTGAGTATATATAGCCTTGTGAGTACATATAGCCTAGTGAGTATATATAGCCTAGTGAGTACATATAGCCTAGTGAGTATATATAGCCTAGTGAATGTGTATATAGTGAGTATATATAGCCTAGTGAGTATATATAGCCTAGTGTGTATATATAGTCTAGTGAGTGTGTATATAGTGTGTATATAGTCTAGTGAGTGTGTATATAGTGTGTATATATAGTCTAGTGAGTGTATATATAGTGTGTATATATAGTCTAGTGAGTGTGTATATAGTGTGTATATATACTCTAGTGAGTGTGTATATAGTGTGTATATATAGTCTAGTGAGTGTGTATATAGTGTGTATATATAGTCTAGTGAGTGTGTATATATAGTCTAGTTAGTGTGTATATAGTGTGTATATATAGTCTAGTGAGTGTGTATATAGTGTATATATATAGCCTAGTGAGTGTGTATATAGTGTGTATATATAGCCTAGTGAGTACATATAGCCTAGTGTGTATATATAGCCTAGTGAGTGTGTATATAGTGTGTATATATAGCCTAGTGAGTACATATAGCCTAGTGAGTATATATAGCCTAGTGAGTGTGTATATAGTGTGTATATATACCCTAGTGAGTGTGTATATAGTGTGTATATATAGCCTAGTGAGTACATATAGCCTAGTGAGTATATATAGCCTAGTGAATGTGTATATAGTGTGTATATATAGTCTAGTGAGTGTGTATATAGTGTGTATATATAGTCTAGTGAGTGTGTATATAGTGTGTATATATAGTCTAGTGAGTGTGTATATATAGTCCAGTGAGTGTGTATATAGTGTGTATATAGTGAGTATATATAGCCTAGTGAGTATATATAGCCTAGTGAGTATATATAGCCTAGTGAGTATATATAGCCTAGTGTTATTATAGTCTAGTGAGTGTGTATATAGTGTGTATATAGTGTGTATACAGTGTGTATATAGTGTGTATATAGTGTGTATATATAGTCTAGTGAGTGTGTATATAGTGTGTATATATAGTCTAGTGAGTGTGTATATAGTGTGTATATATAGTCTAGTGAGTGTATATATAGTCTAGTGAGTGTGTATATATAGTCCAGTGAGTGTGTATATAGTGTGTATATATAGTCTAGTGAGTGAGTATAGAGTGTGTTTATAGTGAGTATATATAGCCTAGTGAGTACATATAGCCTAGTGAGTATATATGGCCTAGTGAGTACATATAGCCTAGTGAGTACATATAGCCTAGTGAGTACATATAGCCTAGTGAGTATATATGGCCTAGTGAGTACATATAGCCTAGTGAGTATATATAGCCTAGTGAGTATATATAGCCTAGTGAGTATATATAGCCTAGTGAGTATATATAGCCTAGTGAGTATATATAGCCTAGTGAGTATACATAGCCTAGTGAGTATATATAGCCTAGTGTTTAGGATCAGTGCGAGACAGTCAGGGCAGATACCCTGAGGGTACAAAACATTAGGTACACCTTCTCTTTCCATGACATACTGACCAGGCTTTGACCCGTTGAGGCTGTTCTGAGGTCAAAGGGGGGTCGCAACTCAATATTAAGGAGATGTTCTCCTTTTTACACTCAGTGTAGTTCGGGTACCTTATGGTCTTATGGTTTGCCGGACGGTAGCAGAGTGAGCAGTCTATGGCATTTGGTGAGCAGTCTATGGCATTTGGCATACTCACTCACTAGACTATATATACACACTATATACATAACACTCACTGGAGTATTTGGCAATTTGTCAGGCCTTCCTCTGCCACCGCCTGATATAGAGGTCCTGGATGGCAGATGGCGATGCGTTTGCCGTACCAAGCGGTGACACCGCCCGTCAAGATGCTCTCGATGATGCAGCTTTTGAAGGATCCAAAACAGGCCCATGCCAAATAGTGAGTTATTAAACGTGGAGGTTAACGTGGCACGCTAATGTAACCCTGGCACAGAGTACAGAGAGCAATAAGCCAAGGTCACAGCCATCGAAACAACACAAAATGGCTCAGATGTTCTAGAACAACCAAATGTAGTCTAATAAACCGCACTGAAGCCCGCCTTCTCCTCCACTTCTTTCTCCCTCCCTTTCCACCCCGTTAGTCGATGTGAACTCAGTCTGTCTCCCCTAAGGACCTTGCACCATATGCTGCTCTCGTCTTCTCCCCCCCCCCCCTTCTCTACCGATTCCTCCTCTTACTCCCTCTCCACCACACTCTCTTTCTCTGTTATAAGATTAATATTTCACAGCAGGTCCCAGCACCATTTTTTCTTTCCTGACGAATCAGGGGGTGGAAGGAAAGTTTCCGCCCGTCTCCAGAACAATAAATATTCAAGCATTTCCCTTGGAAGGACTCCCGTAGCTTACTCCTTATGTACACTGTCACACCTTGTGCTCCAGAACCATTTCTCCCCCTCCTCTCAATGTTCTAATCCCCTCCCTCTCTCACCTCCCTCCTCCTCCTCCTCCCTACGCTCTCTCTCCTACCTTCCCTTCACTCTCTCCTCTCCTCCCCCTCCTCTCAATGTTCTAATCCCACCCTCACCTCCCTCCTCCTCCTCCTCCCTACGCTCTCTCTCCTACCTTCCCTTCACTCTCTCCTCTCCTCCCCCTCCTCTCAATGTTCTAATCCCACCCTCTCTCACCTCCCTCCTCCTCAACCTCCCTACGCTCTCTCTCCTACCTTCCCTTCACTCTCTCCTCTCCTCCCTCTCCCCTATCTATCCCATCTCATCTGTTTCACCATCTGTGCAGTTGTGATAAGCAGAGCCCTCTTCTCTTCTTTCACTGCCTCCTGTCTTATCTTCCCTGCATCCCTTTTCACTCCATTCGGGTTATTTAGTTCCTTATCCCTGTTTGTGTCCCACAGCCGACTGAAGCTCCCTGGCAGTCAGATTGGGATAGAGTGCATCCCTCCAGACCACGGGTGTTAAACTCAATTCCTTCAGGGCCAAGTGTGTGCAGGTTTTCAGGTTACTTGATTTGATTCATTAAAAGCAATTGATTTGTTTTGGAACTCCCCTCACCTGGTTTTCTAATTGGACATGAATTGAAAGGAAATCACAGAAAGCAGCAGACACAGGTCCGTCCACACCCTGCAGGTCGTAACGTATCATACAAGCCAACCCACGCCCCGCAGATCGTAACGTATCATACAAGCCAGCAGACACACGTCCGTCCACGCCCCGCAGATCGTAACGTATCATACAAGCCAGCAGACACAGGTCCGTCCACGTCCCGCAGGTCGTAACGTATCATACAAGCCAACAGACACACGTCCGCCCACGCCCCGCAGGTCGTACCGTATCATACAAGCCAGCAGACACACGTCCGTCTACGCCCCGCAGGTCGTACCGTATCATACAAGCCAACCCACGTCCCGCAGGTCGTACCGTATCATACAAGCCAACAGACACACGTCCGTCTACGCCCCGCAGGTCGTACCGTATCATACAAGCCAACCCACGCCCCGCAGGTCGTAACGTATCATACAAGCCAACCCACGCCCAGCAGGTTGTAACGTATCATACAAGCCAACCCACGCACCGCAGGTCGTAACGTATCATACAAGCCAACCCACGCCCAGCAGGTTGTAACGTATCATACAAGCCAACCCACGCCCCGCAGGTCGTAACGTATCATACAAGCCAACCCACGCCCCGCAGGTCGTACCGTATCATACAAGCCAACCCACGCACCGCAGGTCGTACCGTATCATACAAGCCAACCCACGCCCCGCAGGTCGTACCGTATCATACAAGCCAACCCACGCCCCGCAGATCGTACCGTATCATACAAGCCAACCCACGTCCCACAGGTCGTACCGTATCATACAAGCCAGCAGACACACGTGCTGAAAGTATACCTTTACAATGTATCTTACAATGTATCTTTAAGATCCTATTCTGGACTTTCTATTATCCTACCTTTGATATTGAACTCTGCATTGGGAAAGAAGAGCTTTCAGCTGGTTGGTTTACACCTGCTGTACCCGGTTGACAAATACAATTTGATTTGATTAGGATTTTAAAAAAAAAAGATTTCATGGGTTTCATTCCAAAATGGCACCAACAGTGTTCCCTGAGTAGGGAATAGGTGACAAATCAACGTGTTGCAATGAATGAATGACTGTTTCCTCTGCTTCTACAGCACCTCTAATACATCCAGCTCTTACAAACATCAACCACATCAACGTGTTACAAACGATGAGGAGAGAAGCCCATGGAGAGACTCTAGGTCTTCCCCACTGTGTTCTTCAATACCTTGTTAAAGTGAAGTGCCTTGTAAATGTCAGACGAAGGCAGGAGTGAACAAACGACAAGGACGATGTACAAAGTTGCAGATGAGGAAGCGAGGTTCTGTTGGCTCGACTACGGTGGCTGGCAGCACATATTGATCATGTCAGCACCTGAACAAAGTGGCATAGCTGGATGAAAATCAAGTCATGATGCCACTAATATACATACACACACACACACACACACACACACACACACACACACACAGACACACAACAACCATGGGGCGCTGCTGCCTCACTGTGGGTTAGTAGGGTAACACACTGTCAGGTGGGTTGAAGAAGGTAGAGAGACCCTGTCCACAAACAGACCCCAGAGAGACCCTGTCCACAAACAGACCCCAGAGAGACCCTGTCCACAAAGAGACCCCAGAGAGACCCTGTCCACAAACAGACCCCAGAGAGACCCTGTCCACAAACAGACCCCAGAGAGAGACCCTGTCCCCAAACAGACCTCAGAGAGACCCTGTCCACAAACAGACCTCAGAGAGACCCTGTCCCCAAACAGACCCCAGAGAGACCCTGTCCACAAACAGACCCCAGAGAGACCCTGTCCACAAACAGACCCCAGAGAGACCCTGTCCCCAGACAGACCCCAGAGAGACCCTGTCCCCAAACAGACCCCAGAGAGACCCTGTCCCCAAACAGACCCCAGAGAGACCCTGTCCACAAAGAGACCCCAGAGAGAGACCCTGTCCACAAAGAGACCCCAGAGAGAGACCCTGTCCACAAACAGACCCCAGAGAGACCCTGTCCACAAAGAGACCCCAGAGAGACCCTGTCCACAAACAGACCCCAGAGAGACCCTGTCCACAAACAGACCCCAGAGAGACCCTGTCCACAAACAGACCCCAGAGAGACCCTGTCCACAAAGAGACCCCAGAGAGACCCTGTCCACAAACAGACCCCAGAGAGACCCTGTCCACAATCTGGAGCCAGACTGATGGAACGGGCAGAAGGGTAAGGATATGTGGTTGAGAGGTCATGGGATACAAGCCAGGGTTGTGGCCGTTCCATTTCAATTCATGAAGTAAATTGAAATACCAAATGTTTTTCAAATCAGAAACAAAATTGGAAACATTGTCTCAGTGACAACAAGGAGAGATTGACGTGATATATCCTGCAATGTGATCATATACGTTCACCCTGGGACAATAACAGGGTCATGCACCGTGGTGTAAAGCACTTAAAATTATTTTTACTTTAGTCGTTTTTTGGGGGGTCATCTGTACTTTATCATTTATATTTTTTACAACTTCTACTCAACTACATTCCTGAAGAAAATCATGTACTTTTTACTCCATACATTTCCTGTGACACCCAAAAGTACTTTTTGAATGCTTAGCAGAACAGGAAAATTGGTCCAATTCACACACTTATTAAGAGAACATCCCTGGTCATCCCTACTGCCTCTGATCTGGAGGACTCACTAAACAGAGAACATCCCTGGTCATCCCTACTGCCTCTGATCTGGAGGACTCACTAAACAGAGAACATCCCTGGTCATCCCTACTGCCTCTGATCTGGAGGACTCACTAAACAGAGAACATCCCTGGTCATCCCTACTGCCTCTGATCTGGAGGACTCACTAAACAGAGAACATCCCTGGTCATCCCTACTGCCTCTGATCTGGAGGACTCACTAAACAGAGAACATCCCTGGTCATCCCTACTGCCTCTGATCTGGAGGACTCACTAAACAGGAGAACATCCCTGGTCATCCCTACTGCCTCTGATCTGGAGGACTCACTAAACAGAGAACATCCCTGGTCATCCCTACTGCCTCTGATCTGGAGGACTCACTAAACAGAAAACATCCCTGGTCATCCCTACTGCCTCTGATCTGGAGGACTCACTAAACAGAGAACATCCCTGGTCATCCCTACTGCCTCTGATCTGGAGGACTCACTAAACAGAGAACATCCCTGGTCATCCCTACTGCCTCTGATCTGGAGGACTCACTAAACAGAGAACATCCCTGGTCATCCCTACTGCCTCTGATCTGGAGGACTCACTAAACAGAGAACATCCCTGGTCATCCCTACTGCCTCTGATCTGGAGGACTCACTAAACAGAGAACGTCCCTGGTCATCCCTACTGCCTCTGATCTGGAGGACTCACTAAACAGAGAACATCCCTGGTCATCCCTACTGCCTCTGATCTGGAGGACTCACTAAACAGAGAACATCCCTGGTCATCCCTACTGCCTCTGATCTGGTGGACTCACTAAACAGAGAACATCCCTGGTCATCTCTACTGCCTCTGATCTGGAGGACTCACTAAACAGAGAACATCCCTGGTCATCCCTACTGCCTCTCATCTGGAGGACTCACTAAACAGAGAACATCCCTGGTCATCCCTACTGCCTCTGATCTGGAGGACTCACTAAACAGAGAACATCCCTGGTCATCCCTACTGCCTCTGATCTGGAGGACTCACTAAACAGAGAACATCCCTGGTCATCCCTACTGCCTCTCATCTGGAGGACTCACTAAACAGAGAACATCCCTGGTCATCCCTACTGCCTCTGATCTGACGGACTCACTAAACAGAGAACATCCCTGGTCATCCCTACTGCCTCTGATCTGGAGGACTCACTAAACAGGAGAACATCCCTGGTCATCCCTACTGCCTCTGATCTGGAGGACTCACTAAACAGAGAACATCCCTGGTCATCCCTACTGCCTCTGATCTGGAGGACTCACTAAACAGAGAACATCCCTGGTCATCCCTACTGCCTCTGATCTGGAGGACTCACTAAACAGAAAACATCCCTGGTCATCCCTACTGCCTCTTATCTGGAGGACTCACTAAACAGAGAACATCCCTGGTCATCCCTACTGCCTCTGATCTGGAGGACTCACTAAACAGAGAACATCCCTGGTCATCCCTACTGCCTCTGATCTGGAGGACTCACTAAACAGAGAACATCCCTGGTCATCCCTACTGCCTCTGATCTGGAGGACTCACTAAACAGAGAACATCCCTGGTCATCCCTACTGCCTCTGATCTGGAGGACTCACTAAACAGAGAACGTCCCTGGTCATCCCTACTGCCTCTGATCTGGAGGACTCACTAAACAGAGAACATCCCTGGTCATCCCTACTGCCTCTGATCTGGAGGACTCACTAAACAGAGAACATCCCTGGTCATCCCTACTGCCTCTGATCTGGAGGACTCACTAAACAGAGAACATCCCTGGTCATCCCTACTGCCTCTCATCTGGAGGACTCACTAAACAGAGAACATCCCTGGTCATCCCTACTGCCTCTGATCTGGAGGACTCACTAAACAGAGAACATCCCTGGTCATCCCTACTGCCTCTGATCTGACGGACTCACTAAACAGAGAACATCCCTGGTCATCCCTACTGCCTCTGATCTGGAGGACTCACTAAACAGGAGAACATCCCTGGTCATCCCTACTGCCTCTGATCTGGAGGACTCACTAAACAGAGAACATCCCTGGTCATCCCTACTGCCTCTGATCTGGAGGACTCACTAAACAGAAAACATCCCTGGTCATCCCTACTGCCTCTGATCTGGAGGACTCACTAAACAGAGAACATCCCTGGTCATCCCTACTGCCTCTGATCTGGAGGACTCACTAAACAGAGAACATCCCTGGTCATCCCTACTGCCTCTGATCTGGAGGACTCACTAAACAGAGAACATCCCTGGTCATCCCTACTGCCTCTGATCTGGAGGACTCACTAAACAGAGAACATCCCTGGTCATCCCTACTGCCTCTGATCTGGAGGACTCACTAAACAGAGAACATCCCTGGTCATCCCTACTGCCTCTGATCTGGAGGACTCACTAAACAGAGAACATCCCTGGTCATCCCTACTGCCTCTGATCTGGAGGACTCACTAAACAGAGAACGTCCCTGGTCATCCCTACTGCCTCTGATCTGGAGGACTCACTAAACAGAGAACATCCCTGGTCATCCCTACTGCCTCTGATCTGACGGACTCACTAAACAGAGAACATCCCTGGTCATCCCTACTGCCTCTGATCTGGAGGACTCACTAAACACACATGCTTAGTTTGTAAATGAGGACTGAGTGTTGGAGCGTGCCCCTGGCTACAGAAACAAGGAAATGGTGCCGTCTGGTTTCCTTTATGTAAGGAATTTGAAATGATTTATACTATTACTTTTGATACTAAAGTATATTTTAGCAATTACATTTACTTTTAATACTTAAGTATATATAAAACCAAATACTTTTGCTCAAGTAGTATTTTACTGGGTGACGTTCACTTTTACTTGAGTCATTCTCTATTAAGGTATCTTTACTTTTACTCAAGTATGACTTTCGTGTACTTATCCACCGCTGGTCATGCATTGTCTCTGGGTCTTTAGTCTTGGTAAAGTGACATTAAATCTTGATGTGTTTAATACTAGCCATACTATAATAATCATCTGATATTGATTTTGCTAAATGTCTTTCTTACAATCCAGAGCTCAAGGGCAGATAGTGATCAATATAATGCATCAATATTAAATCCACCACCGAACATTCAGCTCAGATCAAAATGGGGTTTTACGGAATGATAGAAATGTCATTTTCTGGAACAGTGAAGGCCTGAATCATAGTTATAGATCAGAAACCCTCCTGATATCAGGACAGAGACAGATCAATAACCCTAATCCATCTCATATCTCAGGGTAATGCAGCCTGCGGTTATCCAATCCTACAGTTAAGAGGTCAAGGAACGAAGAGACTCTGAACTATTTAGCTGAAAAGCCAGCAAGGCAGCGATAGCAAACTTTTTTTTTCTTCTCCAGTTTTCAAGCTTCCTCATTAGGGAAATATAGTGTAGGCCATGATGATCCCACAATATGAACTATTGATTGGAACAGAGCAGAGCAGAGTATAGCGGGGTGGGATCAGAGCAGAGTATAGCGGGGTGGGATCAGAGCAGAGTATAGTGGGATGGGATCAGAGCAGAGTATAGTGGGGTGGGATCAGAGCAGAGTATAGCGGGGTGGGATCAGAGCAGAGTATAGCGGGGTGGGATCAGAGCAGAGTATAGCGGGGTGGGATCAGAGCAGAGTATAGCGGGGTGGGATCAGAGCAGAGTATAGCGGGGTGGGATCAGAGCAGAGTATAGGAGGGTGGGATCAGAGCAGAGAATAGCAGGGTCGGATCAGAGCAAAGTATAGTGGAGTGGGATCAGAGCATATTATAGTGGGGTGGGATCAGAGCAGAGTATACCAGGGTGGGATGAGAGCAGAGTAAAGCAGGTTGGGATCAGAGCAGAGTATAGCAGGGTGGGATCAGAGAAAAGTGTAGAGGGGTGGGATCAGAGCAAAGTATAGCGGGGTGGGATCAGAGCAGAGTATAGTGGGGTGGGATCAGAGCAGAGTATAGCAGGATGGGATCAGAGCAGAGTATAGCAGGGTGGGATCAGAGCAGAGTATAGCAGGGTGGGATCAGAGCAGAGTAAAGCAGGTTGGGATCAGAGCAGAGTATAGCAGGGTAGGATCAGAGCAGAGTATAGCAGGGTGGGATCAGAGCAGAGTATAGTGGGGTGGGATCAGAGCAGAGTATAGTGGGGGGGATCAGAGCATATTATAGTGGGGTGGGATCAGAGCAGAGTAAAGCAGGGTGGGATCAGAGCAGAGTAAAGCAGGGTGGGATCAGAGCAGAGTAAAGCAGGGTGGGATCAGAGCAGAGTATAGTGAGGTGGGATCAGAGCAGAGTATAGTGAGGTGGAATCAGAGCAGAGTATAGCAGGTTGGGATCAGAGCAGAGTATAGTGAGGTGGAATCAGAGCAGAGTATAGCAGGTTGGGATCAGAGCAGAGTAAAGCAGGTTGGGATCAGAGCAGAGTATAGTGGGGTGGGATCAGAGCAGAGTATAGTGGGATCAGATTAGAGTATAGAAGGGTGGGATCAGAGCAGAGTAAAGCAGGTTGGGATCAGAGCAGAGTATAGCAGGGTGGGATCAGAGCAAAGTATAGTGGGGTGGGATCAGAGCATATTATAGTGGGGTGGGATCAGAGCAGAGTATAGTGAGATGGGATCAGAGCAGAGTATAGCAGGGTGGGATCAGAGCAGAGTATAGTGGGATCAGATTTGAGTATAGAAGGGTGGGATCAGAGCAGAGTATAGCATGGTGGGATCAGAGCAAAGTATAGCATGGTGGGATCAGAGCAGAGTATAGTGGGGCGGAATCAGATCAGAGCAGAGTATAGTGGGGTGGAATCAGATCAGAGTATAGTAGGGTGGGATCAAATTAGAGTATAGCAGGGTGGGATCAGAGCAGAGTAAAGCAGGTTGGGATCAGAGCAGAGTATAGCAGGGTGGGATCAGAGCAGAGTATAGCAGGGTGGGATCAGAGCAGAGTATAGCAGGGTGGGATCAGAGCAAAGTATAGTGGGGTGGGATCAGAGCATATTATAGTGGGGTGGGATCAGAGCAGAGTAAAGCAGGGTGGGATCAGAGCATATTATAGTGGGGTGGGATCAGAGCAGAGTATAGCAGGGTGGGATCAGAGCAGAGTATAGCAGGATGGGATCAGAGCAGAGTATAGCAGGGTGGGATCAGAGCAGAGTATAGTGAGGTGGGATCATGGCAGAGTATAGTGGGGTGGGATCAGAGCAGAGTATAGCGGGGTGGGATCAGAGTATAGCAGGGTGGGATCAGAGCAGAGTATAGTGGGGTGGGATCAGAGCAGAGTATAGTGAGGTGGGATCAGAGCAGAGTATAGCAGGGTGGGATCAGAGCAGAGTAAAGCAGGTTGGGATCAGAGCAGAGTATAGAGGGGCGGGATCAGAGCAAAGTATAGCGGGGTGGGATCAGAGCAAAGTATAGCGGGGTGGGATCAGAGCAGAGTATAGCGGGATCAGAGCAGAGTATAGTGGGGTGGGATCAGAGCAGAGTATAGTGGGGTGGGATCAGAGCAGAGTATAGTGGGGTGGGATCAGAGCAGAGTATAGCAGGGTGGGATCAGAGCAGAGTATAGTGGGGTGGGATCAGAGCAGAGTATAGCAGGGTGGGGTGGGATCAGAGCAGAGCAGAGTATAGTGGGGTGGGATCAGAGCAGAGCAGAGTATAGTGGGGTGGGATCAGAGCAGAGCAGGGTGGGATCAGAGCAGAGTATAGCAGGGTGGGATCAGAGCAGAGTATAGCAGGGTGGGATCAGAGCAGAGTATAGTGGGGTGGGATCAGAGCAGAGTATAGCAGGGTGGGATCAGAGCAGAGTATAGCATGGTGGGATCAGAGCAGAGTATAGCGGGGCGGGATCAGAGCAGAGTATAGTGGGGTGGGATCAGAGCAGAGTATAGTGGGGTGGGATCAGAGCAGTGTATAGTGAGGTGGGATCAGAGCAGAGTATAGCAGGGTGGGATCAGAGCAGAGTATAGTGGGATCAGATTAGAGTATAGAAGAGTGGGATCAGAGCAGAGTATAGCATGGTGGGATCAGAGCAGAGTATAGTGGGGCGGGATCAGATCAGAGCAGAGTATAGTGGGGTGGGATCAGAGCAGAGTATAGTGGGGTGGGATCAGAGCAGAGTATAGTGGGGTGGGATCAGATCAGAGTATAGTAGGGTGGGATCAAATTAGAGTATAGCGGGGTGGGATCAGAGCAGAGTATAGTGGGGTGGGATCAGATTAGAGTATAGAGGGGTGGAATCAGAGCAGAGTATAGCGGGGTGGGATCAGAGCAGAGTATAGTGAGATGGGATCAGAGCAGAGTATAGCAGGGTGGGATCAGAGCAGAGTATAGTGGGATCAGATTAGAGTATAGAAGGGTGGGATCAGAGCAGAGTATAGCATGGTGGGATCAGAGCAGAGTATAGTGGGGCGGGATCAGATCAGAGCAGAGTATAGTGGGGCGGGATCACATCAGAGTATAGTGGGGTGGGATCAGAGCAGAGTATAGTGGGGTGGGATCAGAGCAGAGTATAGTGGGGTGGGATCAGAGCAGAGTATAGTGGGGTGGGATCAGATCAGAGTATAGTGGGGTGGGATCAGATTAGAGTATAGTGGGGTGGGATCAGAGCATAGTGGGATGGGATCAGAGCAGAGTATAGCAGGGTGGGATCATAACAGAGTATAGCAGGGTGGGATCAGATTAGAGTATAGAGGGGTGGGATCAGAGCAGAGTATAGTGGGATCAGATTAGAGTATAGCGGGGTGGGATCAGAGCAGAGTATAGTGAGGTTGGATCAGAGCAGAGTATAATGGGGTGGGATCAGAGCAGAGCAGAGTATAGCAGGTTGGTATGAGAGCAGAGTATAGCAGGGTGGGATCAGAGCAGAGTATAGCAGGGTGGGATCAGAGCAGAGTACAGTGGGGTGGGATCAGAGCAGAGTATAGTGGGGTGGGATCAGAGCAGAGTATAGTGGGGTGGGATCAGAGCAGAGTATAGCAGGGTGGGATCAGAGCAGAGTATAGTGGGGTGGGATCAGAGCAGAGTATAGCATGGTGGGATCAGAGCAGAGTACAGTGGGGCGGGATCAGATCAGAGCAGAGTATAGTGGGGCGGGATCAGATCAGAGCAGAGTATAGTGGGGTGGGATCAGAGCAGAGTATAGCGGGGTGGGATCAGAGCAGAGTATAGCAGGGTGGGATCAGGGCAGAGTATAGTGAGGTGGGATCAGAGCAGAGTATAGTGAGGTGGGATCAGAGCAGAGTATAGTGAGGTGGGATCAGAGCAGAGTATAGTGAGGTGGGATCAGAGCAGAGTGTAGTGGGGTGGGATCAGAGCAGAGTATAGCAGGGTGGGATCAGAGCAGAGTATAGTGGGATCAGATTAGAGTATAGCAGGGTGGGATCAGATTAGAGTATAGAAGGGTGGGATCAGAGCAGAGTATAGCAGGGTGGGATCAGAGCAGAGTATATCAGGGTGGGATCAGAGCAGAGTATAATGGGGTGGGATCATAGCAGAGTATAGTGGGGTGGGATCAGAGCAGAGTATAGCGGGGTGGGATCAGAGCAGAGTATAGCAGGGTGGGATCAGAGCACAGTATAGTGGGGTGGGATCAGAGGAGAGTATAGCAGGGTGGGATCAGAGCAGAGTATAGCGGGGTGGGATCAGAGCAGAGTATAGCAGGGTGGGATCAGAGCAGAGTATAGTGGGGTGGGATCAGAGCAGAGTATAGCAGGATGGGATCAGAGCAGAGTATAGCATGGTGGGATCAGAGCAGAGTATAGTGGGGTGGGATCAGAGCAGAGTATAGCAGGGTGGGATGAGAGCAGAGTATAGTGAGGTGGGATCAGAGCAGAGTATAGCGGGGTGGGATCAGAGCAGAGTATAGCGGGGTGGAATCAGAGCAGAGTATAGTGGGGTGGGATCAGAGCAGAGTATAGTGGGGTGGGATCAGAGCAGAGTATAGTGGGGTGGGATCAGAGCAGGGCAGAGTATAGCGGGGTGGGATGAGAGCAGAGTATAGTGGGGTGGGATCAGAGCAGAGTATAGTGAGGTGGGATCAGAGCAGAGTATAATGGGGTGGGATCAGAGCAGAGCAGAGTATAGCAGGGTGGGATCAGATTAGAGTATAGTGGGGTGGGATCAGAGCAGAGTATAGCAGGGTGGGATCAGAGCAGAGTATAGTGAGGTGGGATCAGAGCAGAGTATAGCAGGGTGGGATCAGAGCAGAGTATAGTGAGGTGGGATCAGAGCAGAGTATAGAAGGGTGGGATCAGAGCAGAGTATAGTGAGGTGGGATCAGAGCAGAGTATAGTGGGGTGGGATCAGAGCAGAGTATAGTGGGCTGGGATCAGAGCAGAGCAGAGTATAGCAGGGTGGGATGAGAGCAGAGTATAGCAGGGTGGGATCATATCAGAGTATAGCAGGGTGGGATCAGAGCAGTGTATAGTGAGGTGGGATCAGAGCAGAGGATAGTGAGATGGGATCAGAGCAGAGTATAGCAGGGTGGGATCAGAGCAGAGTATAGTGGGATCAGATTAGAGTATAGAAGGGTGGGATCAGAGCAGAGTATAGCAGGGTAGGATCAGAACAGAGTATAGCATGGTGGGATCAGAGCAGAGTATAGTGGGGTGGGATGAGAGCAGAGTATAGCGGGGTGGGATCAGATCAGAGCAGAGTATAGTGGGGTGGGATCAGAGCAGAGTATAGTGGGGTGGGATCAGATCAGAGTATAGCAGGGTGGAATCAGAGCAGAGTATAGTGAGGTGGAATCAGAGCAGAGTATAGCAGGGTGGGATCAGATTAGAGTTTAGACGGGTGGGATCAGATTAGAGTTTAGACGGGTGGGATCAGATTAGAGTAGAGCAGGGTGGAATCAGAGCAGAGTATAGTGAGGTGGAATCAGAGCAGAGTATAGCAGGGTGGGATCAGAGCAGAGTATAGCGGGGTGGGATCAGATTAGAGTTTAGACGGGTGGGATCAGAGCAGAGTATAGCAGGGTGGGATCAGAGCAGAGTATAGTGGGATCAGATTAGAGTATAGCAGGGTGGGATCAGAGCAGAGTATAGCGGGGTGGGATCAGAGCAGAGCAGAGTATAGTGGGGTGGGATCAGAGCAGAGTATAGTGGGGTGGGATCAGAGCAGAGTATAGAGGGGTGGGATCAGAGCAGAGTATAGAGGGGTGGGATCAGATCAGAGTATAGTGGGATGGGATCAGATCAGAGTATAGTGGGTTGGGATCCGAGCAGAGTATAGTGGGGTGGAATCAGAGCAGAGTATAGTGGGGTGGGATCAGAACAGAGCAGAGTATAGTGGGGTGGGATCAGAGCAGAGTATAGTGAGGTGGGATCAGAGCAGAGTATAGTGGGGTGGGATCAGAGCAGAGTATAGTGGGGTGGGATCAGAGCAGAGTATAGTGGGGTGGAATCAGAGCAGAGTATAGTGGGGTGGGATCAGAGCAGAGTATAGAAGGGTGGGATCAGAGCAGAGTATAGTGGGGTGGGATCAGAGCAGAGTATAGTGGGGTGGAATCAGAGCAGAGTATAGTGGGGTGGGATCAGAGCAGAGTATAGTGGGGTGGGATCAGAGCAGAGTATAGTGGGGTGGAATCAGAGCAGAGTATAGTGGGGTGGGATCAGAGCAGAGTGTAGTGGGGTGGGATCAGATCAGAGTATAGTAGGGTGGGATCAAATTAGAGTATAGCAGGGTGGGATCAGAGCAGAGTATAGTGGGGTGGGATCCGAGCAGAGTATAGCAGGGTGGGTTCAAATTAGAGTATAGAAGGGTGGGATCAGATTAGAGTATAGTGGGGTTGGATCAGAGCAGAGTATAGCAGGGTGGGATCAAAGCAGAGTATAGTGGGGTGGGATCAGAGCCTTTAGAGAAACTCTCTTAACCCATAAAAGTCTAAACCCTGTCTAAACTGGGGGGATTGTTTTTAGGTCATACCAAGGATCATCTTGCTGCTATTAGGCCAAACAAACAAATCAAATGTTATTGGTCACACATACATGGTTAGCAGGTGTTAATGCGAGCGTAGCAAAATGCTTTTGCTTCTAGTTCCGACCGTGCAGTAATATCTAACAAGTAATCTAACAATTCTCCAACTATTTCCTAATACATACAAATCTCAACGGGTGAATGAGAATATGTACATATAAATATATAGACGAGTGATGGCCGTGCGACATAGGAAAGATGCAGTAGATGGTATAGAGTACAGTATATACATATGAGATGAGTAATGTAGGGTATGTAAACATTATATAAAGTGGCACTGTTTAAAGTGGCTAGTGATACATTTTTACATCCAATTATTCATTATTAAAGTGGCTAGAGATGAGTCAGTATGTTGGCAGCAGCCACTCAATGTTAGTGGTGGCTGTTTAACAGTCTGTTGGCGGCGTGGAGATGTTGTTTTCCACCACCTGGGGACGGCCAGAGTCATATCTTTCCATTGGGGGGGGGGGGTCATAACAGCTTGCAGGCCAAACCGTTCGGACGCTTGTGAGAAGACCGATTTTCAGGATGTCTAATGGTCTGACATCACAGCTCTAGCTCTGTCACGTTTCACCGCAGATGTGGACGTGTTACATAGGCGGATGTAGACACATCCAATTAAATAACAGATCTCTCTCTAGAACAGATCTCTCTCTAGAACAGATCTCTCTCTAGAACAGATCTCTCTCTAGAACAGATCTCTCTCTAGAACAGATCTCTCTCTAGAACAGATCTCTCTCTAGAACAGATCTCTCTCTAGAACAGATCTCTCTCTAGTTTAAACTGAAAGATTTTTTATGGGGATTTTTGGATTATGCTAATTGTATTATGCGGTGACGCGGACATCGACCTTTTCACGGACAAAAATATATATATTTTTAGTTTTAACCTTTATTTAAACATATCTTTTACAAGAGAGCCCTGTATACATTACAATAAAAACATTGTTTAATACAACACACAGTACCAGTCAAAAGTTGACACACCTACTCATTCAAGGGTTTTTCATTATTTTTTTACTATTCTCTCCATTGTATAATAATAGTGAAGACATCAAAACTATGAAATAACACATATGGAATTATGTAGTAACCAAAAAAAGTGTTAAACAAATAAAAACATATTTTAGATTGTTCAAAGAAGCCACCCTTTGCCTTGATGGCAGTTTGAGCACTCTTGGCATTCTCTCAACCAGCTGTCACGATCTTTCAAGATCGAACCCAGAAGTAGACCAGGACAAGGAGCGTAGGAAGAAGGTGAGTATTTATTTACAATTAAATGTGAAAGGGTAGATATATCCAGATGGCGTAGCGGGCAGTGGTGGAGAATTGATGAGAGGAAATAGGTGAATCCAATGGAGTAGTTGAATCCTCTGTCAACCAGGCGGGAATGGAGAGAATGATCCAGGTGAGTAACTGAAGGCAAAACAAACGGAGGTAAGTTCAAGGCAAGCAATAAGTAAACGAAAACAAAACAAATACTATCCAACTGGAGTCTGGTACTAAGGCACAACATACTGTTCATGGCTAACGATCCGGCAGGGAATGGAAGTCAGGTCAGAGCTTTTGAAGGGGAGAGATGATGATCAGGACAGGTGTGCAGATTACTGATGGGAAACAGGTGCGGGTGAACATCAATCTCCCAACGAGCTAATTCGCCCGGCAACCAGACAGGGTGCGTTCCAGGACACCTGAAACACACTCCAGGACAGACACACAGGCAAACCCAGACTCAGGAAGCGGGATTCGTGACACCAGCTTCATGAGGTAGTCACCTGGAATGCATTTCAATTAACCGTTGTGCCTTGTTAAAAGGTCATTTGTGGAATGTCTTTTATTTGTTAATTAAGGCATTTGAGCCAATCAGTATTGGTAAAAGACCAAGTCCGTATTATGTCAAGAACAGCACAAATAAGCAGAGAGAAACAACAGTCCATTATTACTTTAAGACATGAAGGTCAGACTGTGTCCAAGGGTTTCAAAACAGAGGCTGCCACTTGCGGGGAAAGAATATCAAAGAGGCCATAGATACATTCGGTAAAAATTCAGATCCCTTTACATTTTTTACTAGGATTAAATATCAGGAATTGTGAAAAACTGAGTTTAAATGTCTTTGGCTAAGGTGTATGTAAACTTCTGACTTCAACTGTATATATCTTAGGAAACGAGGTTCATGAAATCAATAACCTGCTAGTAACAGATGACATTCATATTCTGAAACTAACTTAGATAAAACCTTTGATGATACAATGGTAGCAATACATGGTTATAACATTCATAGAAAATATAGAAATGCCAATGGTGGAGTTTTGGCTGTTTATATTCAGAACCACATTCCTGTAAAGATTAGAGAGGATGTCATGTGAAATACTGTTGAAGTAATATGGCTAAAGGTTCATCTGCCTCACCTAAAGCCCGTTCTGGTGGGAAGCTGCTATAGACCACCAAGTGCTAACAGCCATATCTGGATAACGTGTGTGAAATGCTTGATAATGTATGTGATATCAACAGAAAGGTATATTTTCTGGGTGATTTAAATATTGACTGGCTTTCATCAAGCTGCCCACTCAGGAAAAAACTTCAAACTGTAACCAGTGCCTGCAACCTGGTTCAGGTTATCAGTCAACCTACCAGGGTCGTTACAAACAGCACAGGAATGAAATCATCAACATGTATTGATCACATCTTAACTAATGCTGCAGAACTTTGCTCTAAAGCAGTATCCAAATCCATCGGATGTAGTGATCACAATATAATAGCCATATCTAGGAAAACCAAAGTTCCAAAGGCTGGGCCTAATATGTATTATTTATTTAATAACTTTCAGTCAAACATTACTTGCTTAAAGGTTTCAGAAGTCTAAAAGTTCAACATTATAAAGTATCAACACTCCTACTGAGACGCTTGATAAATACGGCCCCGGACCTCAAGCAAAGAAACAGCAGACATTGGAGGCACAAAGCCTGTATTGGGACTGATTCCCCTTCAAGACCTACCAGGGACAGACTGATTCCCCTACAAGACTTACCAGGGGCTGACTGATTCCCCTACAAGACTTACCAGGGGCTGACTGATTCCCCTACAAGACTTACCAGGGGCTGACTGATTGCCCTACAAGACTTACCAGGGACTGACTGATTCCCTACAAGACTTACCAGGGGCTGACTGATTCCCTACAAGACTTACCAGGGGCTGACTGATTCCCCTACAATACTTACCAGGGGCTGACTGATTCCCCTACAATACTTACCAGGGGCTGACTGATTCCCCTACAATACTTACCAGGGGCTGACTGATTCCCCTACGAGACTTACCAGGGGCTGACTGATTCCCCTACGAGACTTACCAGGGGCTGACTGATTCCCCTACAAGACTTACCAGGGGCTGACTGATTCCCCTACAAGACTTACCAGGGGCTGACTGATCCCCCTACGAGACTTACCAGGGGCTGACTGATTCCCCTACAATACTTACCAGGGGCTGACTGATTCCCCTACAATACTTACCAGGGGCTGACTGATTCCCCTACGAGACTTACCAGGGGCTGACTGATTGCCCTACAAGACTTACCAGGGACTGACTGATTGCCCTACAAGACTTACCAGGGGCTGACTGATTCCCCTACAAGACTTACCAGGGGCTGACTGATTCCCCTACAAGACTTACCAGGGACTGACTGATTCCCCTACAAGACTTACCAGGGGCTGACTGATTCCCCTACAAGACTTACCAGGGGCTGACTGATTCCCCTACAAGACTTACCAGGGGCTGACTGATTCCCCTACAAGACTTACCAGGGGCTGACTGATTCCCCTACAAGACTTACCAGGGGCTGACTGATTCCCCTACAAGACTTACCAGGGGCTGACTGATTCCCCTACAAGACTTACCAGGGGCTGACTGATTCCCCTACGAGACTTACCAGGGGCTGACTGATTCCCCTACGAGACTTACCAGGGGCTGACTGATTGCCCTACAAGACTTACCAGGGACTGACTGATTCCCCTACAAGACTTACCAGGGGCTGACTGATTCCCCTACGAGACTTACCAGGGGCTGACTGATTCCCCTACGAGACTTACCAGGGGCTGACTGATTCCCCTACGAGACTTACCAGGGGCTGACTGATTCCCCTACGAGACTTACCAGGGGCTGACTGATTCCCCTACAAGACTTACCAGGGGCTGACTGATTCCCCTACAAGACTTACCAGGGGCTGACTGATTCCCCTACAAGACTTACCAGGGGCTGACTGATTCCCCTACAAGACTTACCAGGGGCTGACTGATTCCCCTACAAGACTTACCAGGGGCTGACTGATTCCCCTACAAGACTTACCAGGGGCTGACTGATTCCCCTACAATACTTACCAGGGGCTGACTGATTCCCCTACAAGACTTACCAGGGGCTGACTGATTCCCCTACGAGACTTACCAGGGGCTGACTGATTCCCCTACGAGACTTACCAGGGGCTGACTGATTCCCCTACAATACTTACCAGGGGCTGGCTGATTCCCCTACAAGACTTACCAGGGGCTGGCTGATTCCCCTACAAGACTTACCAGGGGCTGGCTGATTCCCCTACAAGACTTACCAGGGGCTGACTGATTCCCCTACAAGACTTACCAGGGGCTGACTGATTCCCCTACAAGACTTACCAGGGGCTGACTGATTCCCCTACAAGACTTACCAGGGGCTGACTGATTCCCCTACAAGACTTACCAGGGGCTGACTGATTCCCCTACAAGACTTACCAGGGACAGACTGATTCCCCTACAAGACTTACCAGGGGCTGACTGATTCCCCTACGAGACTTACCAGGGGCTGACTGATTCCCCTACAATACTTACCAGGGGCTGACTGATTCCCTACAAGACTTACCAGGGGCTGACTGATTCCCTACAAGACTTACCAGGGGCTGACTGATTCCCCTACAATACTTACCAGGGGCTGACTGATTCCCCTACAATACTTACCAGGGGCTGACTGATTCCCTACAAGACTTACCAGGGGCTGACTGATTCCCCTACAAGACTTACCAGGGACTGACTGATTGCCCTACAAGACTTACCAGGGACTGACTGATTGCCCTACAAGACTTACCAGGGGCTGACTGATTGCCCTACAAGACTTACCAGGGGCTGACTGATTCCCCTACAAGACTTACCAGGGGCTGACTGATTCCCCTACAAGACTTACCAGGGGCTGACTGATTCCCCTATAATACTTACCAGGGGCTGACTGATTCCCCTATAATACTTACCAGGGGCTGACTGATTCCCCTACGAGACTTGCCAGGGGATGACTGATTCCCTACAAGACTTACCAGGGGCTGACTGATTCCCCTACAATACTTACCAGGGGCTGACTGATTCCCCTACAATACTTACCAGGGGCTGACTGATTCACCTACAAGACTTACCAGGGGCTGACTGATTGCCCTACAAGACTTACCAGGGACTGACTGATTCCCCTACAAGACTTACCAGGGGCTGACTGATTCCCCTATGAGACTTACCAGGGGCTGACTGATTCCCCTACAAGACTTACCAGGGACAGACTGATTCCCCTACAAGACTTACCAGGGGCTGACTGATTCCCCTACAAGACTTACCAGGGGCTGACTGATTCCCCTACAATACTTACCAGGGGCTGACTGATTCCCCTACGAGACTTGCCAGGGGATGACTGATTCCCCTACGAGACTTGCCAGGGACTGACTGATTCCCCTACGAGACTTACCAGGGGCTGACTGATTCCCCTACGAGACTTACCAGGGGCTGACTGATTCACCTACAAGACTTACCAGGGGCTGACTGATTGCCCTACAAGACTTACCAGGGGCTGACTGATTGCCCTACAAGACTTACCAGGGGCTGACTGATTCCCCTACGAGACTTACCAGGGGCTGACTGATTCCCCTACAAGACTTACCAGGGACTGACTGATTCACCTACAAGACTTACCAGGGGCTGACTGATTCCCCTACTAGACTTACCAGGGACTGACTGATTCCCCTACGAGACTTACCAGGGGCTGACTGATTCCCCTACGAGACATACACAAGAATGGTGGTATTTTGTAGAAAAGACAAGTCAATTCTGATCCAAACATAAAAGAGCAGACAGAAACAAAACGACCCAGAGTTCTAGCTACAAAGTAAATACAAAATAAGACCAGATAAACAGAAAGATGATGTCGTCACCCCCCCCCCCCCCCCCCCCCACCACCACGCCGCCCCACAATGCTCGGGTGCCGGCGCTAGAACATGGGTAGATTCAAATATTACAATTGAGATAAAACGTTAAAATGTATAAATTCACAGCGCCAAAATGGTCCAAGTAAGAGAGGAGAGGCTGCCAGATTTGATCAGATGCTCATTTATTGTGCAGAATATATCTAATTCTATCTAAGTGTACAGTGTTTGCGGGCTAAATGATTCCCCTACAAGAATTCAAATCAGCGAACTACTGTTGGTCATTTAGTTAAAAAAAACTAAAGAAACATTTCAGTTCATCGCTCATTCTAGTCCCTAATGGCACCCTACATAGTGCACCACTTTTGACCAGGGCACATAAATGCACTACATGTAGGGAATAGGATACCTTCTGGGACATTGAGTTGTGGCTAGTCACTACTAACCCTTCAAAGTAGTGTCCCTCTTCAGGAAGTGTTTACAAGATCCTTGATCATAGGTCAAAGTCAAAAGTAGTGCACTACATCGGGAATATTGTGCATATTGGGACAACCACAGGCATGGTTCTCATCAGTTTCAAGAGAAAATACTATTTCCATAACTAAATTGTAGAAGTCAATAGCAACAAATCAATATTTCAAAGTGATACCTTGGGATTTTGGCAATGAGGCCCTTTATCTATACCTCCCCAGAGTCGGAGTGGATTCCATTCTGTGTTCAGTAGGAAGGAAGTTAAGAGGTAGTTTTGTGAGCCAATGCTAACTAGCGTTAGCGCAATGACTTGCAAAATCCATGGGCATCTGCTAGCATGCTACATCAACTTCCTTCATACTGGACAGAAGCTAGGTTGCCATCCAATTGGAAACACAACATTTTCATGAATATATTTAAAAAAAATCTAATGTTCAATATTTTTTCCATCGCATATTCAACTCTGATAGTTGTCAGAAAAACTGTTGTGTTAAATAGCAAATGTGCCTCCTCTGGTCTTGGCTTGTGGTCTCTAGCCAACAGCTGGCAGATACAGTGCTGCTCGGCTAGGCTACATGACGAGATTAAGGATAAGAGAAGGTTTTTATTTGTCAAAACAGCAGTCGAGCATCTGATCCTCATGTCAGCAGAATAAGACCCTCGTTATTTATTGTAAAGTATCACCGTGCACTTTCACCACCCGGTGAAGTTCACCATAACTGATTTCATCTGTAGCCTGATAAACTGCGTGGTTTACTGAGTCGTGGTGGGGGGACCACACAGCATGTAATCGCGTGACGCCAAGTTGACTTACGGTTATTATATCAATATTGGCTCAGAAAAGCATTTCCACCGCCATTTCTCACAGAATTTTAGGACACTAAAAGAACCCACCATGTCGAACGAACAAATTATGTCTGCATTTATACAATTGTACAGAAACTTCTTGTTTACATCACAGCTGGCATTAATTGTTTATTTATTTTTTTAGATGCTATGTATGACTTGGATACTGTGGATAGAAACGTGGTTACAGAGACAGAAAAAAGATATCCAGGTGAACACCTGACTCTGGGAAAGTAGATAAAGGGTCTCATTGGCAAAATCTCAAAGTATCCCTTTAAGAAAATGAACAATAACAGGAAACAGAAGAATTTCAGTGAGCTTTATTTTTTTTCCACAAAAACAAAGGTGCCATTTCTGATTTGAACTATCAGGACTTGTCCACAACACACTTTCTTTGCTGAATTTTCTCAGTGAAGATGTCTTTTAAAAAACAGGAATGCTTCACTGAGAAAATTCAACAACAAAAAAGTTAAACATTTTTTTTGCTTAATTTGGGTTTGAATTTAACAACTTCTACTCCAACTGACTTCAAGTTACAAAATAATTTAAAAAAAAAAGGTCAACATTTAAGGGAACAGGGCTGCTCCTGCCTCCTGCCTCCTATCTCCTATCTCCTGGACTCCTCTCCTGGCTCCTATCTCCTGGGCTCCTCTCCTGGCTCCTATCTCCTGGGCTCCTCTCCTGGCTCCTATCTCCTGGGCTCCTCTCCTGCCTCCTATCTCCTGGACTCCTCTCCTGCCTCCTATCTCCTGGGCTCCTCTCCTGCCTCCTGCCTCCTATCTCCTATCTCCTGGACTCCTCTCCTGCCTCCTATCTCCTGGACTCCTCTCCTGGCTCCTATCTCCTGGGCTCCTCTCCTGCCTCCTGCCTCCTATCTCCTATCTCCTGGACTCCTCTCCTGCCTCCTATCTCCTGGACTCCTCTCCTGCCTCCTATCTCCTGGACTCCTCTCCTGGCTCCTATCTCCTGGGCTCCTCTCCTGCCTCCTATCTCCTGGACTCCTCTCCTGTCTCCTGCCTCCTATCTCCTGGGCTCCTCTCCTGGCTCCTATCTCCTGGGCTCCTCTCCTGCCTCCTATCTCCTGGACTCCTCTCCTGTCTCCTGCCTCCTATCTCCTGGACTCCTCTCCTGCCTCCTGCCTCCTATCTCCTGGGCTCCTCTCCTGCCTCCTATCTCCTGGACTCCTCTCCTGTCTCCTGCCTCCTATCTCCTGGACTCCTCTCCTGCCTCCTATCTCCTGGACTCCTCTCCTGCCTCCTATCTCCTGGACTCCTCTCCTGCCTCCTATCTCCTGGACTCCTCTCCTGCCTCCTATCTCCTGGACTCCTCTCCTGCCTCCTATCTCCTGGACTCCTCTCCTGCCTCCTGGACTCCTCTCCTGCCTCCTGGACTCCTCTCCTATCTCCTGGACTCCTCTCCTGCCTCCTATCTCCTGGACTCCTCTCCTGCCTCATATCTCCAAGGACGGCTCAGTGGCATTTCTCTTTGAGGAGCAGATTAGCCCAAACCTCTCATCTGATGACCTTTCGCATATCTCTGTGTGTTTGTTATATTGAGATGGCAGACACTGGTCTCTTCTGACAGCCAATTAGGGTAAACCTATTTCACGTTCAAGAGTAGTGCACAGTTTCTCCAGACACACACCGGCAAAGACTGACAGTGAAAAAATTCAGTCAGGTGAACAAACAGAAATACCTTTTATAATAAACAAGAGCTGTTCATACATTGCCCATACTCGTTCAACTCAAACTACGAACAACACTGCCCATAGTGACTGCATTAAAACAGCAGGACATTTATTGTCTGTTGCCAAATGCTCCGAGGGATTACAGTCATATCGTTCCCCAGTTTCTCCCAAGTTGACCTTCAAACAGGCAGAATAGGAGACAATTGATTCATTTAGACATGAGTCACACATCTCACACCACTAGATCTAATTATCTTTAAACCAATCACTGCACATCTCACACCACTAGATTGTACTATCTTTAAACCAATCACTGCACATCTCACACCACCAGATCTAATTGTATTATCTTTAAACCAATCACTGCACATCTCACACCACTAGAGCAGATTATCTTTAAACCAATCACTGCACATCTCACACCACTAGATTGTACTATCTTTAAACCAATCACTGCACATCTCACACCACTAGATCTAATTATCTTTAAACCAATCACTGCACATCTCACACCACTAGATCTGATGATCTTTAAACCAATCACTGCACATCTCACACCACTAGATCGGATTATCTTTAAACCAATCACTGCACATCTCACACCACTAGATCTGATTATCTTTAAACCAATCACTGCACATCTCACACCACTAGATCTGATTATCTTTAAACCAATCACTGCACATCTCACACTGTCTCCGTCCTATATGCCTCCCTATCTTCTTTAACGTGCACTAGGGCCCTGTTCTAGAGTAGGGAACGGGGTTCCACTTGAGACTCTCACACACATCAATGGTTCCACATCGGACGTCCAGTTTGTATGGAGATGCTTCCTGACACACTGACAGTTCAGCTACAGTGAAATACCCTTTATTTGGACGAAGATAATTATTGTTTGTGATTTCAGTTCAATATAGGGTGTGTGTGCGCACGCCACTATGTCTTGTAGGCTGTGAGTGTTCTCACTGCTTGATATTAAATTGACACACACACACCATACACACATGATTATCATGGTAGCAGTTCAGTTCAATATCAGCTACCATGATAATCATGTGTGTATGGTGTGTGTGTGTGTCAATTTAATATCAAGCAGTGAGAACACTCACAGCCTACAAGACATAGTGGCGTGCGCACACACACCACACACACACCCTCACTATGATAGTTAGCAGGGGAAACAGAGTTTAAATTATCTTCATTTTCAGACTCTGTACAGTTTAACCATCATTCTCCTCTAAGCATTAACATTTTAACATCTCCAAAGTGAAGTTTCCCTCTACGTACAGATCTAGGATCAGCTTACTCCGCCCCAATCCTAACTATTAGTGGGGGGGGGGGGGGGGGGGGGGACTGACCCGAGATCAGCGTCTAGGGGCAACTCCACCCCACACCCATTGTATTTCATAGGAACAGAGTTTGTGCTGAGCAGAGCAGGGCCACAGAGACGCTGATGCTTAAACACGGAGTGAAGCCGCTGCCACCGGAGGTGAGCCGCTCACCGTACTGAGACAGGAGCTGGAGAGCCACACCATTGGTCCAGCCAAATCCCAACTACAACACAGACACAAAGAGACACACACACACAGAGTCAACTCAAAAAGATGTGTTTGAAATAAGTCAAATACAAAAGACTAGATAGAGATTTTATTTATTTCGCTCTTATCCAGAGCAACTTTTAGGATGAGATATCATAGTGTTACATGTATTAATATATATATATATTAATAGTGATATTCATAGCGTACCTGAACTTCATATTCTCCTCCTCCGCCAGGCTTCCCATCTCCGTTCACATTATACTGACAGAGAGAGAGAAAACAAACCCGCAGATATGTTGAGCTTTTATTAAAAAGGCACAATGTGTTGTGGATATCTTCTCTTAGATGGAGATCTAGGATCAGCTTTCCCTCCGCCCCAATCGCAACCATTAGTGGTGGAAATGCTAAAGTGACCCATGAACAGTGTCTAGGGCATGGGGGTAGGCAAGTAGATTTAGCCACCTAAAACTTTGAGGCGGGGGAGAAAGAAAAATCGAATTTGCGGGTTTGTTTTGGACCGCGGGCCGGCCTATTGCCAACCATTGTCTAGAGGCAACATCACCCTGCACACAATATAAATATTTATAAATATCTTTAAATCACCTTCTCAAACATGGCTTCGTACTTGACGTAGGCCAGCCAGTTAGTTCTGATCCACCGCTGAGCCAAATCAAACCCCAGCTCTTTAGCTTCCTGGGAGGGCAGACTGGACAGGCCTGATTGGAAGATAACAGAGTTACCGATTGGACAGGGGTCATAGTTCACCTTATAGGGACATATGGGATGTAGACGCAACATGCCAACCATATCAGGGTTAACCAGGTCCTACCTTGGATGAGTATGTGTTGCAGAGGAGGCCATGCATTGGGGTAGTCCCACTGCTGACCACTGTCAACCAGGGACGTAGGGACACCGTTAGGGAACTCAAGACCACCACTAGTCTACGGGAGGGAGGGGAGGAGGGGGGGGAGGGAGGGAGGGAAGGGAGGGAGGGAGGGAGGGAAGGGAAGGGAGGGAGGGGGGAGGGAGGGGAGTAGGGGAGGGGAGGAGGGGGGGAGGGGAGGGAAGGAGAGAGAGAGGGAGGGAGGGAGGGAAGGGAAGGGAGGGGAGGGAGGGAGGGGGGAGGAGGGAGGGAGGGGGGAGGGAGGGAGGGAGGGAGGGAGGGGAGGGAAGGGAGGGAGGGGAGGAGGGGAGGGGAGGAGGGGGGGAGGGAGGGAGGGAGCGGAGGGAAGGAGAGAGAGAGGGAGGGAGGGAGGGGAGGGAGGGAGCGGAGGGAAGGAGAGAGAGAGGGAGGGAGGGAGGGAAGGGAGGGGAGGGAGGGAGGGAGGGAGGGAGGGGGGAGGGAGGGAGGGAGGGGGGGAGGGAGGGAGGGAGGGAGGGAGGAAGCGGAGGGAGGAAGCGGAGGGAGGAAGCGGAGGGAGGAAGCGGAGGGAGGGAGGGAGGGAGGGAGGGAGGGAGGGAAGGAGAAAGAGAGGGGAGGAGGGAGGGAGGGAGGGAGGGGAGGGAGGGAGGGAAGGGAGGGAGGGGGGAGGGAGGGGGAGGGAGGGAGGGAGGGAGGGAAGGGAGGGAAGGGAGGGGAGGGAGGGAGGGAGGGAGGGGGGGAGGGAGGGGGGGAGGGGGGGAGGGAGGGAGGGGGGGAGGGAGGGAGGAGGGGGGGAGGGAGGGAGGGAGGGAAGGGAGGGGAGGGAGGGAAGGAGAGAGGGGAGGGAGGGAGAGAGGGGGGGGCGAGGGAGGGAGGGAGGGGGGAGGGAGGGAGGGAAGGGAGGGAAGGGGAGGGAAGGGGAGGGAGGGAGGGGGAGGAGGGAGGGAGGTAGGAGGGAGGGAGGTAGGAGGGAGGGAGGGAGGGAGGGAGGGAGGGAGGGAGGGAGGGGGGGCGAGGGAGGGAGGGAGGGAGGTAGGGAGGGAGGGAGGGAGGGAGAGAGAATATTTAATCAGTACTTGACCCCCCTCTTTGGAGAACAAATATCTTTGTTTTTTTACCGCTTTTTTGCTACATACACAGTCGGAAGTTTACATTCACATTAGACAAATACATTTATGAATTTTGGCCCATTCTTCCTGACAGAGCTGGTGTAACTGAGTCAGGTTTGTAGGCCTCCTTGCTCGCACACGCTTTTTCAGTTCTGCCCACACATTTTCTATAGGATTGAGGTCAGGGCTTTGTGATGGCCACTCCAGTACCTTGACTTTGTTGTCCTTAAGCCATTTTGCCACAACTTGGGGTCATTGTCCATTTGGGAGACCCATTTATGACCAACCTGTCTTGAGATGTTGCTTCAATATATCCACATCATTTTCCTGCCTCATGATGCCATCTATTTTGTGAAATGCACCAGTCCCTCCTGCAGCAAAGCACCCCCACAACATGATGCTGCCACCCCCGTGCTTCACGGTTGGGATGGTGTTCTTCGGTTTGCAAGCCTCCCCCTTTTTCCTCCAAACTATCAGAAGCTTCTAAAGCCATGACATAATTTTCTGGAATTTTCCAAGCTGTTTAAAGACACAGTCAACTTAGTGTATGTTGACCTCTGACCCACTGGAATTGTGATTCGGTGAATTATAAGTGAAATAATCTGTCTGTAAACAATTGTTGGAAAAATGACTTGTGTCATGAACAAAGTAGATGTCCTAACCGACTTGCCAAAATTATAGTTTGTTAACAAGACATTTGTGGAGTGGTTGAAAAACGAGTTTTAATGACTCCAACCTAAGTGTATGTAAACTTCCGACTTCAACTATACATACGGTACCTATACATTTTACATACATGGTACTTTTATATATAACAATACTATATATAACAAACTCCCACCCCTCAGCCCACCTATCACCATAGAGTTAACACTAACTATTATAAATACACATTTCTACAGTAACTCAATGGGTGTGTGTATTTTTCAGTGACAATTCAATGTACACGCTCTTTCAGTCAACAGTATTTCAACAGGACAATGATTCTTTTCACAGAGAGTGAGGTCTTGGGACCAGCAAGCTAACTAACCTGTAGATAATGTAGTGCCCTCTGTCCCATGGAAGGCTGGGAGTAGCAGTGTGCCCAGATAGGGGCCAAGTTAGTGGGGTAGAATGCAGGGTGGGAGGTGTTGGTTACCAGGCTGTAGTCCAACCAGACTCCCCTCTTCTCATCCCACAGCAATGCCTCTATGGCCTCTCGTCTGGCTGATAAAGCTTTGTCGTACCGCGCTGCTTCAGGCTCATTACCTGGAACAACAGATTATACTAGGGACAGGACTTTTACTGGCCAACATGACTCGATGACAAAAATATCTGTGCCTATGGCTACAACTAGGGCCCAGAGGTTATAGCTAGGGCCCAGAGGCTACAACTAGGGCGCAGAGGCTACAGCTAGGGCCCAGAGGCTATAGCTAGGGCCCAGAGGCTATAGCTAGGGCCCAGAGGCTACAGCTAGGGCCCAGAGGCTACAGCTAGGGCCCAGAGGCTACAGCTAGGGCCCAGAGGCTACAGCTAGGGCCCAGAGGTTATAACTAGGGCCCAGAGGTTATAACTAGGGCCCAGAGGTTATAACTAGGGCCCAGAGGTTATAACTAGGGCCCAGAGGTTATAACTAGGGCCCAGAGGCTACAACTAGGGCCCAGAGGCTACAGCTAGGGCCCAGAGGCTATAGCTAGGGACCAGAGGCTATAGCTAGGGCCCAGAGGTTATAGCTAGGGGCCCAGAGGTTATAGCTAGGGCCCAGAGGCTATAGCTAGGGCCCAGAGGTTATAGCTAGGGCCCGGGGGTTATAGCTAGGGCCCAGAGGTTATAGCTAGGGCCCAGAGGTTATAGCTAGGGCCCAGAGGTTATAGCTAGGGCCCAGAGGTTATAGCTAGGGCCCAGAGGTTATAGCTAGGGCCCAGAGGTTATAACTAGGGCCCAGAGGTTATAGCTAGGGCCCAGAGGTTATAACTGGGACCGGTGGTAAAGAAAATTCCTTCCGCTAGCTAGCCAAAGGTGATATGCGGCAAGTCTTTCTCCTCACCCAGCGTCCTGTAGAAGTGAGCCAGGGTCCTCTCGTTGCGACAGAGCAGAGCGTTGAGGTCTGTAGGAATGAGCAGACTGGTTCTGGTGTCTCGCAGAGATCCGTTGTTGTTCCCCAGGCCGTCCACAAACCAGCGAGACGAGAAGTCCCACCCGGACTCTGCTCCTGAATGCAGCTCTTTCCACAGCCTCTCTGCAGCATCTGAGTAGCAGGGAGGGGGACTCAGGTAAAGGCTGGGTCTCTAAAGGGCTTCACTCTATTCTAAAGTACACCGCTTCACAACAACCCAATAGATAGTGGGTTCATGATGGGAATGTTGTTTGTTCATGAAGTAAGTGATAACGTTTACCATCGGTCAGACCTTCAGCCAGCTCTAGATCATCACTGTAGGACTCCGGTCTGGAAGTAAAGTAACACACACACACACACAGATACAGACACACAGACACACACAGATGGACAGACACACACACACACACACACACACACACAGATGGACAGACACACACACACACACACAGATGGACAGACACACACACACACACACACAGATGGACAGACACACACACACACACACACAGATGGACAGACACACACACACACACACACAGATGGACAGAAAAACATACAGATAAATACACAGACAGACGCACACAAACAAATCAACTCCAAAAACACATGTACGAGGGTTGGATTTTGTGTTGTAACAGATGGACAAATAAAATTGTGTGTTGTATTGAAGGAGATGAGGGTAATTTTCCTGTCGTGCTCCATACCTGGGCAGGCCGACCTGTACATCAAAGCGGTTCAGGACATGCTTATTCCCGTTCACCTCAACGGCCACAGAGCGGTTCCGCATCCAGAACTGGTACTCCTGCTCTAGGGCTGGCAGAGCAGTCCTACACAGTAGAGTAGGTTGGGATTATAATCTAGGGCTGGCAGAGCAGTCCTACACAGTAGAGTAGGTTGGGATTATAATCTAGGGCTGGCAGAGCAGTCCTACACAGTAGAGTAGGTTGGGATTATAATCTAGGGCTGGCAGAGCAGTCCTACACAGTAGAGTAGGTTGGGATTATAATCTAGGGCTGGAAGAGCAGTCCTACACAGTAGAGTAGGTTGGGATTATAATCTAGGGCTGGAAGAGCAGTCCTACACAGTAGAGTAGGTTGGGATTATAATCTAGGGCTGGAAGAGCAGTCCTACACAGTAGAGTAGGTTGGGATTATAATCTAGGGCTGGAAGAGCAGTCCTACACAGTAGAGTAGGTTGGGATTATAATCTAGGGCTGGAAGAGCAGTCCTACACAGTAGAGTAGGTTGGGATTATAATCTAGGGCTGGAAGAGCAGTCCTACACAGTAGAGTAGGTTGGGATTATAATCTAGGGCTGGAAGAGCAGTCCTACACAGTAGAGTAGGTTGGGATTATAATCTAGGGCTGGAAGAGCAGTCCTACACAGTAGAGTAGGTTGGGATTATAATCTAGGGCTGGAAGAGCAGTCCTACACAGTAGAGTAGGTTGGGATTATAATCTAGGGCTGGAAGAGCAGTCCTACACAGTAGAGTAGGTTGGGATTATAATCTAGGGCTGGCAGAGCAGTCCTACACAGTAGAGTTGGTTGTGAATATTTTCCAAATTGAAGACAACTGAGATTTGATACTCTTTATGGTTGTGTGGTAAAAGAGTTGATATTTTGATTGTATAATTGAGACTGGGTTGGTTACGCTACACTTTATGAACGGACAAACATTGCGTGACTCCTTTTCCTGGGCTGGACTCTTGTAGTCCCGAGGCACGTGACATTTCTGGAGGAACCAGAGCTCGTTGTTTGTTATATCGTTATGTGTGTGATCATTTATGTTGGTAATAAAACCCACGCAAAAGAAAACTGTTGTTTTTGAAGTTATTTCCAATGTTTTAAGGGTTTATGAAAAGAGTATTTCCATTCCGACTTTTACACGAGTCCTTTGTATTGGTGTAGACTTGACGGACCAGACAGGACTCATTTCCCTCCCAAATAAAAAGGAGAAATCAATATTTTTTCTCTGGTAGGCACAACCTACGTGTCACCCCTACAAACAATAACCTCAAATCAAAACCGTTACAACCTGAACAGAAAGTTCTGCCAACTTTTAGAATGGACGCCTTTGAGCATCACATCCATTCATGACAAGCCCTAGTCATAAACAAAATGGTGGGCAAAAAAAGGAATCAGTACCTGAGGAAATCTTTGTCTTTAGCGGTCTGATAGTAACTACCTGAGGAAATCTTTGTCCTTAGCGGTCTGATAGTAACTACCTGAGGAAATCTTTGTCTTTAGCGGTCTGATAGTAACTACCTGAGGAAATCTTTGTCTTTAGCGGTCTGATAGTAACTACCTGAGGAAATCTTTGTCGTTAGCGGTCTGATAGTAACTACCTGAGGAAATCTTTGTCTTTAGCAGTCTGATAGTAACTACCTGAGGAAATCTTTGTCTTTAGCAGTCTGATAGTAACTACCTGAGGAAATCTTTGTCTTTAGTAACTACCTGAGGAAATCTTTGTCTTTAGCGGTCTGATAGTAATTACCTGAGGAAATCTTTGTCGTTAGCGGTCTGATAGGTAGTTACCTAAGGAAATCTTTGTCTTTAGCGGTCTGATAGTAACTACCTGAGGAAATCTTTGTCTTTAGTAACTACCTGAGGAAATCTTTGTCTTTAGTAACTACCTGAGGAAATCTTTGTCTTTAGCGGTCTGATAGGTAGTTACCTGAGGAAATCTTTGTCTTTAGTAACTACCTGAGGAAATCTTTGTCTTTAGCGGTCTGATAGGTAGTTACCTGAGGAAATCTTTGTCTTTAGCAGTCTGATAGTAACTACCTGAGGAAATCTTTGTCTTTAGTAACTACCTGAGGAAATCTTTGTCTTTAGAGGTCTGATAGTAACTACCTGAGGAAATCTTTGTCTTTAGCAGTCGGATAGTAACTACCTGAGGAAATCTTTGTCTTTAGTAACTACCTGAGGAAATCTTTGTCTTTAGCGGTCTGATAGGTAGTTACCTGAGGAAATCTTTGTCTTTAGCAGTCTGATAGTAACTACCTGAGGAAATCTTTGTCTTTAGTAACTACCTGAGGAAATCTTTGTCTTTAGAGGTCTGATAGTAACTACCTGAGGAAATCTTTGTCTTTAGCGGTCTGATAGTAACTACCTGAGGAAATCTTTGTCTTTAGCAGTCTGATAGTAACTACCTGAGGAAATCTTTGTCGTTAGCGGTCTGATAGTAACTACCTGAGGAAATCTTTGTCTTTAGCAGTCTGATAGTAACTACCTGAGGAAATCTTTGTCTTTAGTAACTACCTGAGGAAATCTTTGTCTTTAGCGGTCTGATAGGTAGTTACCTGAGGAAATCTTTGTCTTTAGCAGTCGGATAGTAACTACCTGAGGAAATCTTTGTCTTTAGTAACTACCTGAGGAAATCTTTGTCTTTAGAGGTCTGATAGTAACTACCTGAGGAAATCTTTGTCTTTAGCAGTCTGATAGGTAGTTACCTGAGGAAATCTTTGTCTTTAGTAACTACCTGAGGAAATCTTTGTCGTTAGCGGTCTGATAGTAACTACCTGAGGAAATCTTTGTCGTTAGCGGTCTGATAGTAACTACCTGAGGAAATCTTTGTCTTTAGCGGTCTGATAGGTAGTTACCTGAGGAAATCTTTGTCTTTAGCGGTCTGATAGGTAGTTACCTGAGGAAATCTTTGTCTTTAGCGGTCTGATAGGTAGTTACCTGAGGAAATCTTTGTTTTTAGCGGTCTGATAGGTAGTTACCTGAGGAAATCTTTGTCTTTAGCGGTCTGATAGGTAGTTACCTGAGGAAATCTTTGTCTTTAGCGGTCTGATAGGTAGTTACCTGAGGAAATCTTTGTCTTTAGCGGTCTGATAGGTAGTTACCTGAGGAAATCTTTGTCTTTAGCGGTCTGATAGGTAGTTACCTGAGGAAATCTTTGTCTTTAGCGGTCTGATAGGTAGTTACCTGAGGAAATCTTTGTCTTTAGCGGTCTGATAGGTAGTTACCTGAGGAAATCTTTGTCTTTAGCAGTCTGATAGTAACTACCTGAGGAAATCTTTGTCTTTAGTAACTACCTGAGGAAATCTTTGTCTTTAGAGGTCTGATAGTAACTACCTGAGGAAATCTTTGTCTTTAGCAGTCTGATAGTATCTACCTGAGGAAATCTTTGTCTTTAGTAACTACCTGAGGAAATCTTTGTCTTTAGCGGTCTGATAGTAACTACCTGAGGAAATCTTTGTCTTTAGCGGTCTGATAGTAACTACCTGAGGAAATCTTTGTCGTTAGCGGTCTGATAGTAACTACCTGAGGAAATCTTTGTCTTTAGCAGTCTGATAGTAACTACCTGAGGAAATCTTTGTCTTTAGCAGTCTGATAGTAACTACCTGAGGAAATCTTTGTCTTTAGTAACTACCTGAGGAAATCTTTGTCTTTAGCGGTCTGATAGTAATTACCTGAGGAAATCTTTGTCGTTAGCGGTCTGATAGGTAGTTACCTAAGGAAATCTTTGTCTTTAGCGGTCTGATAGTAACTACCTGAGGAAATCTTTGTCTTTAGTAACTACCTGAGGAAATCTTTGTCTTTAGTAACTACCTGAGGAAATCTTTGTCTTTAGCGGTCTGATAGGTAGTTACCTGAGGAAATCTTTGTCTTTAGTAACTACCTGAGGAAATCTTTGTCTTTAGCGGTCTGATAGTAACTACCTGAGGAAATCTTTGTCTTTAGTAACTACCTGAGGAAATCTTTGTCTTTAGAGGTCTGATAGTAACTACCTGAGGAAATCTTTGTCTTTAGCAGTCGGATAGTAACTACCTGAGGAAATCTTTGTCTTTAGTAACTACCTGAGGAAATCTTTGTCTTTAGCGGTCTGATAGGTAGTTACCTGAGGAAATCTTTGTCTTTAGCAGTCTGATAGTAACTACCTGAGGAAATCTTTGTCTTTAGTAACTACCTGAGGAAATCTTTGTCTTTAGAGGTCTGATAGTAACTACCTGAGGAAATCTTTGTCTTTAGCGGTCTGATAGTAACTACCTGAGGAAATCTTTGTCTTTAGCAGTCTGATAGTAACTACCTGAGGAAATCTTTGTCGTTAGTAACTACCTGAGGAAATCTTTGTCTTTAGCGGTCTGATAGGTAGTTACCTGAGGAAATCTTTGTCTTTAACAGTCGGATAGTAACTACCTGAGGAAATCTTTGTCTTTAGTAACTACCTGAGGAAATCTTTGTCTTTAGAGGTCTGATAGTAACTACCTGAGGAAATCTTTGTCTTTAGCAGTCTGATAGGTAGTTACCTGAGGAAATCTTTGTCTTTAGTAACTACCTGAGGAAATCTTTGTCGTTAGCGGTCTGATAGTAACTACCTGAGGAAATCTTTGTCGTTAGCGGTCTGATAGTAACTACCTGAGGAAATCTTTGTCTTTAGCGGTCTGATAGGTAGTTACCTGAGGAAATCTTTGTCTTTAGCGGTCTGATAGGTAGTTACCTGAGGAAATCTTTGTTTTTAGCGGTCTGATAGGTAGTTACCTGAGGAAATCTTTGTCTTTAGCGGTCTGATAGGTAGTTACCTGAGGAAATCTTTGTCTTTAGCGGTCTGATAGGTAGTTACCTGAGGAAATCTTTGTCTTTAGCGGTCTGATAGGTAGTTACCTGAGGAAATCTTTGTCTTTAGCGGTCTGATAGGTAGTTACCTGAGGAAATCTTTGTCTTTAGCGGTCTGATAGGTAGTTACCTGAGGAAATCTTTGTCTTTAGCGGTCTGATAGGTAGTTACCTGAGGAAATCTTTGTCTTTAGCGGTCTGATAGGTAGTTACCTGAGGAAATCTTTGTCTTTAGCGGTCTGATAGGTAGTTACCTGAGGAAATCTTTGTCTTTAGCGGTCTGATAGGTAGTTACCTGAGGAAATCTTTGTCTTTAGCAGTCTGATAGTAACTACCTGAGGAAATCTTTGTCTTTAGTAACTACCTGAGGAAATCTTTGTCTTTAGAGGTCTGATAGTAACTACCTGAGGAAATCTTTGTCTTTAGCAGTCTGATAGTATCTACCTGAGGAAATCTTTGTCTTTAGTAACTACCTGAGGAAATCTTTGTCTTTAGCGGTCTGATAGGTAGTTACCTGAGGAAATCTTTGTCTTTAGCATTCTGATAGTAACTACCTGAGGAAATCTTTGTCGTTAGCGGTCTGATAGTAACTACCTGAGGAAATCTTTGTCTTTAGCGGTCTGAGAGTAACTACCTGAGGAAATCTTTGTCTTTAGCGGTCTGATAGGTAGTTACCTGAGGAAATCTTTGTCTTTAGCAGTCTGATAGTATCTACCTGAGGAAATCTTTGTCTTTAGTAACTACCTGAGGAAATCTTTGTCTTTAGCAGTCTGATAGTATCTACCTGAGGAAATCTTTGTCTTTATTAACTACCTGAGGAAATCTTTGTCTTTAGTAACTACCTGAGGAAATCTTTGTCTTTAGTAACTACCTGAGGAAATCTTTGTCTTTAGCAGTCTGATAGTATCTACCTGAGGAAATCTTTGTCTTTATTAACTACCTGAGGAAATCTTTGTCTTTAGTAACTACCTGAGGAAATCTTTGTCTTTAGAGGTCTGATAGTAACTACCTGAGGAAATCTTTGTCTTTAGCAGTCTGATAGTATCTACCTGAGGAAATCTTTGTCTTTATTAACTACCTGAGGAAATCTTTGTCTTTAGTAACTACCTGAGGAAATCTTTGTCTTTAGCGGTCTGAGAGTAACTACCTGAGGAAATCTTTGTCTTTAGCGGTCTGATAGGTAGTTACCTGAGGAAATCTTTGTCTTTAGCAGTCTGATAGTAACTACCTGAGGAAATCTTTGTCTTTATTAACTACCTGAGGAAATCTTTGTCTTTAGAGGTCTGATAGTATCTACCTGAGGAAATCTTTGTCTTTAGTAACTACCTGAGGAAATCTTTGTCGTTAGCGGTCTGATAGGTAGTTACCTGAGGAAATCTTTGTCTTTAGCAGTCGGATAGTAACTACCTGAGGAAATCTTTGTCTTTAGTAACTACCTGAGGAAATCTTTGTCTTTAGCGGTCTGATAGGTAGTTACCTGAGGAAATCTTTGTCTTTAGCAGTCGGATAGTAACTACCTGAGGAAATCTTTGTCTTTAGTAACTACCTGAGGAAATCTTTGTCTTTAGCGGTCTGATAGGTAGTTACCTGAGGAAATCTTTGTCTTTAGCGGTCTGATAGGTAGTTACCTGAGGAAATCTTTGTCTTTAGCGGTCTGATAGGTAGTTACCTGAGGAAATCTTTGTCTTTAGCGGTCTGATAGGTAGTTACCTGAGGAAATCTTTGTCTTTAGCGGTCTGATAGGTAGTTACCTGAGGAAATCTTTGTCTTTAGCGGTCTGATAGGTAGTTACCTGAGGAAATCTTTGTCTTTAGCGGTCTGATAGGTAGTTACCTGAGGAAATCTTTGTCTTTAGCGGTCTGATAGGTAGTTACCTGAGGAAATCTTTGTCTTTAGCGGTCTGATAGGTAGTTACCTGAGGAAATCTTTGTCTTTAGCGGTCTGATAGGTAGTTACCTGAGGAAATCTTTGTCTTTAGCGGTCTGATAGGTAGTTACCTGAGGAAATCATTGTCTTTAGCGGTCTGATAGGTAGTTACCTGAGGAAATCTTTGTCTTTAGCGGTCTGATAGGTAGTTACCTGAGGAAATCTTTGTCGTTAGTGGTCTGATAGTAACTCTCCACCATCAGAGTCAGGAAGGGGGGCTGACTGCGACGCTCGTAGTAAACTCTGGCCCCGTTGGGGATGAAACCATATCTGGAGAGGGAGAAATAAAATCAAGATATGACAAAAAAAGACATACCGGCTCAATCCCATTCGTTTTGCATCTTTCATTTGATGATCCTTGATGATTTTTAAATGCTTTGTATCCAGATGTGGTTGTATTGTGTATTTTTAAATTGTCAAATAAATCATATAAAATCATATTGTATATAGAGTGTTCGGAAAGTATTCAGACCAGTTGACTTTTTACACATTTTGTTACATTACAGACTTATTCTAAAATGTATTAAATTATTTTTTCCCCCTTCATCAATCTACACACAATACACAATTTACACACAATACACACAAATGTATTAAAAATAAAACGGACAGACATGACAGGCAGATGGACGGACATGACAGACATGACGGACATGACAGGCAGACGGACATGACAGGCAGACGGACATGACAGGCAGACGGACATGACAGGCAGACGGACATGACAGGCAGACGGACATGACAGGCAGACGGACATGACAGGCAGACGGACAGACGGACATGACAGGCAGACGGACAGACAGACATGACAGGCAGACGGACAGACAGACATGACAGGCAGACGGACAGACAGACATGACAGGCAGACGGACAGACAGACATGACAGGCAGACGGACAGACAGACATGACAGGCAGACGGACAGACAGACATGACAGGCAGACGGACAGACAGACATGACAGGCAGACGGACAGACAGACATGACAGGCAGACGGACAGACAGACATGACAGGCAGACGGACAGACAGGCATGACAGGCAGACATGACAGGCAGACATGACAGGCAGACATGACAGGCAGACATGACAGGCAGACGGACATGACAGGCAGACGGACAGACAGACATGACAGGCAGACGGACAGACAGACATGACAGGCAGACGGACAGACAGACATGACAGGCAGACGGACAGACAGACATGACAGGCAGACGGACAGACAGACATGACAGGCAGACGGACAGACAGACATGACAGGCAGACGGACAGACAGACATGACAGGCAGACATGACAGGCAGACATGACAGGCAGACGGACAGGCAGACATGACAGGCAGACATGACAGGCAGACATGACAGGCAGACATGACAGACAGACATGACAGGCAGACGGACAGACATGACAGGCAGACGGACAGACATGACAGGCAGACGGACAGACATGACAGGCAGACGGACAGACATGACAGGCAGATGGACAGACATGACAGGCAGATGGACAGACATGACAGGCAGATGGACAGACATGACAGGCAGATGGACAGACATGACAGGCAGATGGACAGACATGTCAGGCAGACGGACAGCAGGTGCAGCTCACCGGTCGATGAGGTGGATAAAGTTGAGGATCATACCACGGGCAGTGTCTGTCATCTCAGAGAGCAGGAGACCATTGATCACCCAGTAGGAGTCCCTGGGAGGAACAGAGAGCAGATCCACCTCACTGTCCCTGGTAACAATACATACTGGAGGCTTGAGTGGTAAGGTCTCTGAATGAACAGGCCTGTCTGTCCCCATAGAGGGCCAGCATTAGTCAGACCCCCCCTAACCTGCCAAGTCTGTCCCCATAGAGGGCCAGCATTAGTCAGACCCCCCTAACCTGCCCAGTCTGTCCCCATAGAGGGCCAGCATTAGTCAGACCCCCCTAACCTGCCAAGTCTGTCCCCATAGAGGGCCAGCATTAGTCAGACCCCCCCTAACCTGCCCAGTCTGTCCCCATAGAGGGTCAGCATTAGTCAGACCCCCCTAACCTGCCCAGTCTGTCCCCATAGAGGGCCAGCATTAGTCAGACCCCCCTAACCTGCCCAGTCTGTCCCCATAGAGGGCCAGCATTAGTCAGACCCCCCTAACCTGCCCAGTCTGTCCCCATAGAGGGCCAGCATTAGTCAGACCCCCTAACCTGCCCAGTCTGTCCCCATAGAGGTCCAGCATTAGTCAGACCCCCCTAACCTGCCCAGTCTGTCCCCATAGAGGTCCAGCATTAGTCAGACCCCCCTAACCTGCCCAGTCTGTCCCCATAGAGGGCCAGCATTAGTCAGACCCCCTAACCTGCCCAGTCTGTCCCCATAGAGGGCCAGCATTAGTCAGACCCCCCTAACCTGCCCAGTCTGTCCCCATAGAGGGCCAGCATTAGTCAGACACCCCTAACCTGCCCAGTCTGTCCCCATAGAGGGCCAGCATTAGTCAGACCCCCCTAACCTGCCCAGTCTGTCCCCATAGAGGGCCAGCATTAGTCAGACACCCCTAACCTGCCCAGTCTGTGCCCATAGAGGGCCAGCATTAGTCAGACCCCCCTAACCTGCCCAGTCTGTCCCCATAGAGGGCCAGCATTAGTCAGACCCCCCTAACCTGCCCAGTCTGTCCCCATAGAGGGCCAGCATTAGTCAGACCCCCCCTAACCTGCCCAGTCTGTCCCCATAGAGGGCCAGCATTAGTCAGACCCCCCCTAACCTGCCCAGTCTGTCCCCATAGAGGGCCAGTATTAGTCAGACCCCCCCTAACCTGCCCAGTCTGTCCCCATAGATGGCCAGCATTAGTCAGACCCCCTAACCTGCCCAGTCTGTCCCCATAGAGGGCCAGCATTAGTCAGACCCCCCTAACCTGCCCAGTCTGTCCCCATAGAGGGCCAGCATTAGTCAGACCCCCCCTAACCTGCCCAGTCTGTCCCCATAGAGGGCCAGCATTAGTCAGACCCCCCCTAACCTGCCCAGTCTGTGCAGCCCTACCCGCTAGCAGTCAGACCCTTTGGTAGGCCTGGCTGTGGATGTGACCTGCCACGCTCAAAACCCTGGATGACACCAAACATATAGACAATGAAATGGACAGGAGAGTACTCCCAAAGGACCCGTTTCAATCATTACTCTACTTCCAACCAAACAGCATCTATTTAGCCAAATGGGTTCCTCAGTTTAACTCCCTTACTGCTTTAGCATCCCTGGGGTGCCAGATGGATTGACTTTGACTTTCTGCATCTATTCCATTAGCACCAGGCAAGCTCAATCAATCCCAGATAAAAGTATTTGAAAATGATTATAAATAGTATTTGAATCAAGGTCTGCTATGAAGACAGAGCAGAAAAAAAGCAGAGAGCAGTCCAGACAGAGTGACCTCTTCACTGACCAGTAGTACAGTTCCCTGAAACGTCCTCCAGGTACGACGAAAGGGTGGGGGGTGAAGATCTGAGAGTACTGGTCTGGGTTGGCCAAAGCATCACTACTGATCTGGTACACACACACACACACACAATTGAGTTCACGTTAGCACTGCTCTGGCACACACACACACACGTCATCATATTTTACCAGACATACTGTAAGTACACGACAGAAGTATCAAACTATGAAAAATCTACGTACAATACAAATGTATGAGGGGCCCCAAATTCGACCACTAGATAACTAGGCCTTTTCCCCTGTTTCACCACAGTAGATACATGTGGCTGCCCAGAGATGGACTGATCCCTAGACTCTGATCTCAATTCGATTTGCTCAACTCCTGCGTCCTTCCTCTGTCCTCCATTTGAAAGAAAAAAAAAAGTGTCAAGGTAACATCGACGAGAGGCGGCGAGGAGAGGAAAAGTGGACGAAAATGTGCTTTAATGAATTGAGACTCTCCTCCGATTGCGCCTCGTCAGGCAGGTGATAAACAAATGGAGCTAGTTGTGCAAGATGTTTTATAGATAAAAATTATAAGTAGCATATCATTTAAAATGTACACGCTTTTCTCCAGCGAGAAAACAATAGTTTATTTAAAAAAAGGGGTGTGGCAGATTTCAAAACTCTTCAGCAAAGGACCAGAGAGGAAGGAAAGAGAGGCCCAGCGCAATGGAAAATCTGTCTCCCTCCAGCAGGGGGCGATATGTTGTTTCGCCCACCAAGCAAGGAGTTTTTGTATGGAGATCTTTGAGTGATGAATCTGGTCCAAAAAAAAAAGAAAAAAAGTGAATGGACTATATGCTACGTGAGGTTTATTTGCTCAAATAGATGTTTCGTAATACTTAAGTTGTTACCAGTGTACTGATACAATTAGGACACGTCACGTCCCAGCCACTTGGAGAGAAAAAAACCCACTTTATATCAGAGTTTTCTCCAGATAGCTACGCATATTCAGAGCACGAGGTTAGTAGTATCTCTCCTTTCAATACAGGCGGTTGACGTCAACAACCCACATCGAATATTCAGAAAAGGATTTACAAAAATGAAATGTATCCACCAATCCAAAGAAAGGATAGGCGGGAGCTAGACAGTCCGCCGTGCCGCTTTGTGGACGACTCCCATTGTTACAGGGGAGAGACATCTTGTTAGCATATCCGTCATCTCTGGACGACTCCCCTTGTTACAGGGGAGAGACGTCTTGTTAGCATATCCGTCATCTCTGGACGACTCCCCTTGTTACAGGGGAGAGACGTCTTGTTAGCATATCCGTCATCTGTGGACGACTCCCATTGTTACAGAGAGACATCTTGTTAGCGTATCCATCATCTCTGGACGACTCCCCTTGTTACAGAGAGACATCTTGTTAGCATATCCGTCATCTCTGGACGACTCCCCTTGTTACAGAGAGACATCTTGTTAGTATATCCATCATCTCTGGACGACTCCCCTTGTTACAGGGGAGAGACATCTTGTTAGCATATCCGTCATCTCTGGACGACTCCCCTTGTTACAGAGAGACATCTTGTTAGCATATCCGTCATCTCTGGACGACTCCCCTTGTTACAGAGAGACATCTTGTTAGCATATCCATCATCTCTGGACGACTCCCCTTGTTACAGAGAGACATCTTGTTAGCATATCCGTCATCTCTGGACGACTCCCCTTGTTACAGGGGAGAGACATCTTGTTAGCATATCCGTCATCTCTGGACGACTCCCCTTGTTACAGGGGAGAGACATCTTGTTAGCATATCCGTCATCTCTGGACGACTCCCCTTGTTACAGGGGAGAGACATCTTGTTAGCATATCCGTCATCTCTGGACGACTCCCATTGTTACAGAGAGACATCTTGTTAGCATATCCGTCATCTCTGGACGACTCCCATTGTTACAGAGAGACATCTTGTTAGCATATCCGTCATCTCTGGACGACTCCCATTGTTACAGGGGAGAGACATCTTGTTAGCATATCCGTCATCTCTGGACGACTCCCATTGTTACAGGGGAGAGACATCTTGTTAGCATATCCGTCATCTCTGGACGACTCCCCTTGTTACAGAGAGACATCTTGTTAGCATATCCGTCATCTCTGGACGACTCCCCTTGTTACAGAGAGACATCTTGTTAGCATATCCGTCATCTCTGGACGACTCCCATTGTTACAGGGGAGAGACATCTTGTTAGCATATCCGTCATCTCTGGACGACTCCCCTTGTTACAGAGAGACATCTTGTTAGCATATCCGTCATCTCTGGACGACTCCCCTTGTTACAGGGGAGAGACATCTTGTTAGCATATCCATCATCTGTGGAGGACTCAGATACACTTGTGCATCGTCCCGTGTCAATTTGTTATTCGGCAAATGGAAGACGGTCGGTCCTCTCCTCCTCCTAGCCTACTTCAGACGAGGAAGCACAAGCGTATCCTGCTGCTGAAAAGTTTGGATATCTGCCACACCCCCTTAGCTTTCGTTTCGTCAGAAAAACACGCACTCATTTAAAACGATATGCTACTTTATCATTTTAATCTATGAATTGTCCGGCACAACTGACTTAATGTGTATTGAACACTTTACACATCTATTGTGGGATCCACCCCTTTAACGCCAGTTGCCTAATGGCTCGCGAGAGGAGAAGGAGAATCTTCTCATTTCAAACAAACCCTTTTTTTCAAAAGGAGGTGACAAGAGGACGCAGGAGGGTGACAGAGGACGCAGGAGGGTGACAGAGGACGCAGGAGGGTGACAGAGGACGCAGGAGGGTGACAGAGGACGCAGGAGGGTGACAGAGGACGCAGGAGGGTGACAGAGGACGCAAGAGGTGAGCAAATCTAACTAAAGGCCATAGATAAAGCATATGCGATCACCTTTCTGCCAAGAGATTTCCACAGATGATGCAGCTTCTCGGCCCAGCTACGCAGCTCTGCGTCTGCTATTCCAGTCAGGAACTGTGGCCTGCACACAGAACATGCCTTGTATTGAACAGAACAGACTACCTTCTTGAGTCCAAAATGGCACACTATTCCCTACAGAGTGCACTACTTATAGGGAAGAGAGAGCCATTTTGGTTCTCAAAACATTTCACGCCTCAGTTTGGTCAGGATCAAATCAGTATGATCGGCTCTCTCTCTCACTTGTCATGCCAGTCGGTTGGGAACCACGGCTCAAACTCCATCCCTGGTTCTTCAAAGTACTCGAGAAGGAAGTCTCTCAGTACGGACGGCGGGACAGAGCTAGGATCTCCGTGTGTCAGGTTGTGAAACGCTGTCAGGATAATATCTGAGGGTATGAAGGGAGGTGCAGGATTGGGCTCAATTCCCATTTCAATACAGAAAATAAAACGGACATTTTCACTTTACTTCCTGAATGGACTGAAATGTTATTGACTTCTGATTAGGTGTGTGGAGAGATACTAGTGGTCTCAGATCAGTTGTTTTATATCTACATGGACAGGACAGACCTGATCCTAGATCAGCCCTCCTACTCTGATGCTTCATGAATACGGGCCCAGGACCCCCCCCCCCCTGTCCATGTCACCTTTATTTATTGATTTAATCATTTTCAGTCAAACATTACTTCCTTAAAAGGTTTCAGAAGTCTAAAAGTTCAACCTGATACTTTATCAACACTCCTACTGAGACGCTTGATAAATACGGCCCCGGACCTCAAGCAAAGAAACAGCAGACATTGGAGGCACACAGCCTGTATTGGGGCTGAATACCCTACAAGACTTACCAGGGGCTGACTGATTCCCCTACAAGACTTACCAGGGGCTGACTGATTCCCCTACAAGACTTACCAGGGGCTGACTGATTCCCCTACGAGACTTACCAGGGGCTGACTGATTTCCCTACGAGACTTACCAGGGGCTGACTGATTCCCCTACGAGACTTACCAGGGGCTGACTGATTCCCCTACGAGACTTACCAGGGGCTGACTGATTCCCCTACGAGACTTAACAGGGGCTGACTGATTCCCCTACGAGACTTACCAGGGGCTGACTGATTCCCCTACGAGACTTACCAGGGGCTGACTGATTCCCCTACGAGACTTACCAGGGGCTGACTGATTTTCCTACGAGACTTACCAGGGGCTGACTGATTCCCCTTCGAGACTTACCAGGGGCTGACTGATTTTCCTACGAGACTTACCAGGGGCTGACTGATTCCCCTTCGAGACTTACCAGGGGCTGACTGATTTCCCTTCGAGACTTACCAGGGGCTGACTGATTCCCCTACGAGACTTACCAGGGGCTGACTGATTCCCCTACGAGACTTACCAGGGGCTGACTGATTCCCCTACGAGACTTACCAGGGGCTGACTGATTCCCCTAAGGGACTTACCAGGGGCTGACTGATTCCCATACGAGACTTACCAGGGGCTGACTGATTCCCCTTCGAGACTTACCAGGGGCTGACTGATTTCCCTTCGAGACTTACCAGGGGCTGACTGATTCCCCTACGAGACTTACCAGGGGCTGACTGATTCCCCTACGAGACTTACCAGGGGCTGACTGATTGCCCTACAAGACTTACCAGGGGCTGACTGATTCCCCTACGAGACTTACCAGGGGCTGACTGATTCCCCTACGAGACTTACCAGGGGCTGACTGATTCCCCTACGAGACTTACCAGGGGCTGACTGATTCCCCTACGAGACTTACCAGGGGCTGACTTCAGCTTCATATCCACAAAGTACTTGTCATCATCAAAGAGTTTGGCGGTCTGAACCTGCCGTAGGATATCTCCATAACAGTAGATCTCACTGAGGAGTTAATCATTAAATCAGGTTATCAGGTAATCTGGATGACAGGTGAAACAACACCCATAAAAGAACCTGCAGCAAACCGATAGTACAGCAACAGGTTCAATAAAAACTTTTAAAGTGCATTTAAAATCTAAAATCAAGTCCATTTTCTAAAAAGTCTGTGTTAACGTTTAAGCCTCTTTGAAGAGAGATAATCCAACTTCACAGACATTTTTTTGAGTTCTATCTGAACGCCATGCATCAATCCCAGAGTCATAAAACACACTTCCCCATGAACCAGAGTTCAGCGTTCGAAACATAATAGGGCCATAAAAAGCACCCCAAAAAAAGTCAATGTAGCAACAACAAAAAAAGATGGTGTTACCTGTCACAAGGTGGAGGCAAGGCACACCAGTAGAAAGGACAGAGGAAGAGCACGAAACAGATCCACAAACACATCCCTGCTCTCATGTTTAGAAGGAACTCAAAAGCAAAAAGGGGGCGAGGAGCACTGGCACTTATCTAGAATTACATACAGGTCAAAGTGCATATTGCTGATCACATAACACATTCTCTATCCAATTGAAAGAGGAGAAATAACAGGATCCCTACAGCTGTCCTGAGGGATGACGTCTGTCCCAAAATGGAGATGAGCGATTAGTGCTTTTAAAGGCCGGTTTCAGTCTAATTATTACAAAATAAGATTTTTTTTTTTTTTTTTTAAATAAACATTAAATACACAATGCATTATGTAGGTTGAACGCTGTAACACAGAATAAAATAAGTCTCATGATCGTAGTGAGCGACTGCTCATGACGTAACCATCAATTATTCACGTTATTTTAATAAAATATTTAATTGTATTGGTTATATTTCATCCCAAGTCATCTGATCTGAGCTGCTGCCTACGCTGTCTGACAAAAGAAATCACAATTTTACTATTTGCTCAAAAATAAAGCCTACTTTTAAAAAGACATCTGAATACCAACTATCAATCACTTATGTAGATCATGTGTTTTCAGGTAGAGATCCCTCATTCTTCAGTCTCTTCCATAGCAGGCATAAAATAAACAGACTGGACCAGTAGGCACGCAAAGGATTATGGTCATTGTAGTTAATTACCATGTTTAATTGACTAAACTTTGTATATTGTTGGCCTGTTGGGCACTACAACTTCCGACTAGATCGCGCAGATGGGGCTTGATCTAGAGCACATATGTCAGAGTCAAGGCCCGCGGGCCACATCCGGCCCGCGAGAAGGTTTTTTACGGCCCCTGGGATGATCTTGATTTATTATTAGAACCGGCCCGCAGACCGCAGCAAGCCGGCAGCCCGCAGATCTTTTACACGCACCAATACTACAGTTGAGTGGATGATAGAAAATTGCTATTATTGTTTTTTTCTTTGAAGTAAATTTAGCCCACTTTTGCTAAAATAGAAAATATAGGCTACTGATGGTGCCTTGAATACCGGTTTCTTTCATTTAATGTTCATGTTATGGGGATTTTTATATAAAGGAAATTTGTCTTTTGTGTCTGTTGAAAATTAAAGATTACTGACAGAGCCATAAGAAAATATTGCTTTATTTATCTGATCATATTGGAATATATTTGTTAGGTTTTCAGTAGGTTCAATTAGGTTCACTAGACTATATGCGTCATTTAAATTTTTTTCAATGAACATTCGAACAGTCCGGCCCTCGGCTTGTAGCTAAATTTTTTATTTGGCCCTCCGTCCATTTGACTTTGACACCCCTGATCTAGAGGAACTGCGCATTACGCACACAATATATATATATATATATATATATGTGTGTTTTTAATTCAAAGCATTGAACTGCTGTTGGTTAATTAGTTGACATTTTTTGGGGGGGGGGGGTTCATCGCTCAGTTCTAGTCCCAAATGGCACCCTACATAGTGCACCATTTGACCAGGGCCCATAAATGCACTACATGTAGGGAATAGGATGCCTTCTGGGACATTGAGTTGTGGCTAGTCACTACTAACCCTTCAAAAAAGTGTCCCTCTTAAGGAAGTGTTTACAAGAACCTTGATCATAGGTCAAAGTCAAAAGTAGTGCACTACATCGGGAATAGGGTGCATATAGGGACAACCCCAGGCATGGTTCTCATCAGTTTCAAGAGAAAATACTATTTCCGTAACTACATTGTAGAAGCCAATAGGAATAAATCAATAGTTTAAAGTGATAAAGGGCCTCATTGCCAAAATCGCAAGTTATCTACTTCCCCAGAGTCAGAGGAACTAGTGGATATACTTTTTTGGGGAAACAGTATATCCACTAGTTCACCTGACTCTGGGGAAGAACATAGTTGCCAAAATCCCAAGTTAATCTCTTAAGAAAATAAGAAGAACAGGAAACAGACAAATTACAGTGAGCTTTATTTCTGAACCAAAAGTATCATCTCTGATATGAACAATCAGGATATGTCCACAACACAGAAGACTTGTATCTATTATTTAAACACAGCTCCACTGAGAAACAGCCAATTCCAAAAAATTAAATGCTTTCTTTCACTTAATTTTTTTTTTTTTTTAATTTAACAAACTTCTAATCCAACTGACATCGAGTTACAAAATAAAAATGGTCAAAATTTAAGGGAAGAGTTTCATGAAAGAAGTTGTCTACCCAGAACCCTTCTTGTGAATATTCGGATTGTTTAAATATCACAACGTAAGACCCCCCCCCCCCCCCCCCCGGAAAACATCCACCCCACCCTGAAATAAAACTGATGCATCTAGCCAGAGGGATCCGCCCCTGCATCCAAATTGAACCCTACTCCCTATATAAGCGCACTACTAACATAGACCTCTGGTCAAAAGTAGTGCACTATATAGGGAATAGGGTGCCATTTGGGACCCGGAAAAAAGGTCTCCCTCTCCAGCCCTCCCTGACATGCTAGTGATCTTACAAGACAACATTTCCCAACAATAGTGTACAACCCTGTCCAGAAGCAGTCCCTGGTTACCTCCTAGTTGTACATCTCGACGGAAGGATTTAGATCGCCGTGAAACCCCCCCCCCAAACAGCTACAGAGCTTCACTTACACCTGTCCTGCCATGTCAGACCTGCACATGGGTAGAGGAGAGCCTGGTCCAAGAGCTGTGTCTGCCCTGGGCCTACTCATCACTCCTAAACCTAACAACACCATAAGGAGTTGGCATGAGCAGGAACAGACTGGCGCCGAGGGGGGGGGGGGTTAGGGGTTGATTCTGGAGGGGGACGTGGTGTTACATCATGAGAGGTGTAACCGATGCATCAGGGCAGCTAGTAGTAACCCTCCCACCCCAAAATAAAAACCCTTGAAGGAGGAGACCATTTCCTGGTGTATCATATATCCAATTGAAATTCATCTTTAAAAAATAAAAAAGGCAACCTGCTCCTCGTCTCCTCCAAGATCAGAAACCCCACTGGGAGGGACAGCCACAGCCAATCACAGCCACAGCCAATCACAGCCACAGCCAATCACAGTAGAGTCATGGTAAAATGAGAGCATGTCAGGGGCTGCTTGACAAATAGCATACCAATTCTTTATGTAGTGCACTACATTTGACCAGAGCCCTATGGCTTGGGCAATATGTGGGGACACTATGTAGGGATGTGGGTGCACTATGTAGGGGACACTATGTAGGGGACACTATGTAGGGGACACTATGTAGGGGACACTATGTAGGGGACACTATGTAGGGGACACTATGTAGGGGACACTATGTAGGGGACACTATGTAGGGGACACTATGTAGGGGACACTATGTAGGGGACACTATGTAGGGGACACTATGTAGGGGACACTATGTAGGGGACACTATGTAGGGGACACTATGTAGGGGACACTATGTAGGGGACACTATGTAGGGGACACTATGTAGGGGACACTATGTAGGGGACACTATGTAGGGGACACTATGTAGGGGACACTATGTAGGGGACACTATGTAGGGGACACTATGTAGGGGACACTATGTAGGGGACACTATGTAGGGGACACTATGTAGGGGACACTATGTAGGGGACACTATGTAGGGGACACTATGTAGGGGACACTATGTAGGGGACACTATGTAGGGGACACTATGTAGGGGACACTATGTAGGGGACACTATGTAGGGGACACTACGTAGGGGACACTACGTAGGGGACACTACGTAGGGGACACTATGTAGGGGACACTATGTAGGGGACACTATGTAGGGGACACTATGTAGGGGACACTATGTAGGGGACACTATGTAGGGATGTGGGGACACTATGTAGGGGACACTATGTAGGGGACACTATGTAGGGGACACTATGTAGGGGACACTATGTAGGGATGTGGGGACACTATGTGGGGACACTATGTAGGGGACACTATGTAGGGATGTGGGGACACTATGTAGGGGACACTATGTAGGGGACACTATGTAAGGATGTAGGTGCACTATGTGGGGACACTATGTGGGGATGTAGGGACACGACCAGGTGATAGACCAGGTGATAGACCAGGTGATGGGCTGTGGCTACCGCTGCCAGTGGGGCTGAAAAATACATTAAAATAAAAGAAAAAACAGGCGGCTGCCAAAGTGCCTGTTGTTTGACCCCTGTTCTCTCATCTACAGTCACAGACATTTAACCCCCATCCTGGACAGTGCCCACCCTTTCCAATATAACCCTTAAAAAGCATCCCAAAAGCTAGCTGTGTTTTATTCTGGGGCTACAATAGACCAGAGAAAACCGGGGTCACAGTCCCAACCAATGAGAAAGCAGAACGTCTACACCGTGTACATTCTCCCACAACATGGTAGTTCAACTGGGTACAGATCGAATTTCATTTTGACAACAGCATGTAGATACACACATTTGTAGACATCCGATATTTGTCCTTGGAAAAGAGGCGAAACAGAAAGAGCATCTGGCGCCATCTTGTTTTTCAGGGATCCCCAAAGCAACATTTACCAGCTAAACACAACCTTGTGGACAAGACTGTTCAGAGGCTGTTCTGGGGAAAGTTTACAAGTTACAATAACAAACACCCCCCCCCCCCAGAAGTCACCCTCCCCCAATCCTCTCCTCCCCAGAATACACCCCTCACCAGAAGTCACCCCTCCCAATCCCCCCCTCCCCAGGGCCAGGACACACCCCTCCCAATCCCCCCCTCCCCAGGGCCAGGACACACCCCTCCCAATCCCCCCCTCCCCAGGGCCAGAAGACACCCCTCCCAATCCCCCCCTCCCCAGAAGACACCCCTCCCAATCCCCCCCTCCCCAGAAGACACCCCTCCCAATCCCCCCCTCCCCAGAAGACACCCCTCCCAATCCCCCCCTCCCCAGAAGACACCCCTCCCAATCCCCCCCTCCCCAGAAGACACCCCTCCCAATCCCCCCCTCCCCAGAAGACACCCCTCCCAATCCCCCCCCTCCCCAGAAGACACCCCTCCCAATCCCCCCCTCCCCAGAAGACACCCCTCCCAATCCCCCCCTCCCCAGAAGACACCCCTCCCAATCCCCCCCTCCCCAGAAGACACCCCTCCCAATCCCCCCCTCCCCAGAAGACACCCCTCCCAATCCCCCCCTCCCCAGAAGACACCCCTCCCAATCCCCCCCTCCCCAGAAGACACCCCTCCCAATCCCCCCCTCCCCAGAAGACACCCCTCCCAATCCCCCCCTCCCCAGAAGACACCCCTCCCCAGAAGACACCCCTCCCACCCCCCCCTCCCCAGAAGACACCCCTCCCAATCCCCCCCTCCCCAGAAGACACCCCTCCCACCCCCCCAAGGCCAGAAGTCATCAATACACCCCTCCCAATCCCCCCCTCCCCAGGGCCAGAAGTCACCAATACACCCCTCCCAATCCCCCCAGGAGACCCCCCCCCCTCCCCAGGAGACCCCCCCCCCCCAAGGCCAGAAGTCATCAATACACCCCTCCCAATCCCCCCCTCCCCAGGGCCAGAAGTCACCAATACACCCCTCCCAATCCCCCCAGGAGACCCCCCCCCCTCCCCAGGAGACCCCCCCCCCCAAGAGACCGACCCCCCCCCCCCCCAAGAGACCCCCCCCCAATCCCCCCAGGAGACCCCCCCCCTCCCAATCCCCCCAGGAGACCCCCCTAGATGCTGTGCTCAGAGCTACTGTAGCATAAAGCTCTAATATTCTCCCCATGTGACCAACGACATCAGAAATCCTTCAAGGCTCTCACCTTAGCTCGGCGCAGACAGGGATCTTCACCCAACTCTGGTGTAAAGAGGGCAATGGTTTTTAACACACAAGTCTTATTACCCTCCTGTGTAGGGTTCCCCTCCCAGCCACAAATAATGAAACACTAAGCACTTCTTTAGCCCAGCAGGCTGGTTTCAGTGCAGCGATAGCCCAGCGGTCCGTGTGTTGGCCTGTTACCCGACGGTCGCCATGATAACTCAATACACTGAAACGCAGTCCATCCTTACTACTAAGGATTTGACTTCATATTTTACTGGTGTGTCATTCTAACCAGTTGACTTGCGTGATGTACAGAAACACCCCCCCCCCCCCACCCCCCTGCTTACATTTTGGGGGTCTGACGGTTTGTTCAGATACATTAAAACCACAGCAGATGCTTTGTAAAGGGAGAAAACTTAAATGTATAATTTTCTCTTAATACCCGCAGCTATAGTGACGTCCCCATTGCCCGACGACGTCACACAACAGACCAACCCTAGATTAGATACCCATTCATATACATTACTCCTCAGAGCCCATTTGAGCTGCACTGCAGCAAGTAGCTTCAACTACATGATACAATATTCATTTACTTTTCTTTTCTTCTCCCAATTATAATAACAGTCACTCTCTTTGCAGGGATTGTGGGGTGAGTGACTTGTTGAGTCAGTAACACAAGGAAAGGCTGGTGATCAAAATAACCCATTATGCAGCTCTGGCTGTTATTCCACCTGTCTAGAGGGACATCTCGTCAACACTGAGAGGAATATTATTTAAAACAATAATTCTGAACTAAAATGTAACAACGTTTAAACAACCTGCATCGATGATCAATTTTTTTTTTAAAGAGTGAAACTGTAGTTTAATCCGTGTTTGGCGAAAGCATAAGGAACATTTCATCGGGCACCGCGTGACAATTAAATGGTTGTAGACTACATCCAACCCGGTACGAACGCCAGGTGCTCTTCTCAAAATCAGAAATCCACTAACAGGCCATCGCTGCAGCTCCTTCAGCGAGGGGGGGTTGAATAAAGGAAAACAACAGAACATCTCCTCCAGTCGTGACCAGATCTCCCCCCCCCCTCCAAAAAAAAACTTAAAAGATGCTTCATCTCACATCGTCATCCTCAACATGTCAACCAGCCTTTATGTTTTTTTTTTAAACTTGTTTTTAAAAACAATCTATTTAAAAAAAAAAAAAAATGAAATCAAGTATATACAAAGTGTACAGGGTGCCGAGATGATTTAGCCGTGGCACACCAAGGAGAATAAAGTGGAGTGACCAACTGCACACCCAGAAGAACGTCAAACTGCACCGGGACAACACCCATTTCTTCTCGTTTGCGTGGTACGGTACGTCCTCCCGAACAAGAAGGAATCCCCGGAGATTCCGGTAGAGGGATTCCGGAGCTACGTTTTACGTTCCAGTTCTAGAATTCATCAGTTCTTAGTGTTCTGATTGTGAAGTGGGGGAGGGGCCCAGTCTTAGCGGAACGTTAGAGGGGAAGGGGAGGGGAACGTTAGGCTCTCATAATGAACTAGTCTGCACTCTGGCTGCTTTTCTAATAGGAGCCTCTAAACATCCAGCTCCTTTGATGCGTCAGCTTCATCCAGGGGTCTTTCTCCAACGCGGTTTATCTTCATATCGTTGTCAATATTCTGGGGCCACTGCAGCCAAGCCAGCAGCAGAACAGCCATCCACTCCACCCTCTATCCAACTATAGAAAAACAGCCTAAACCTTGACGCCTTTAAATGCAATGTGTCTTGGTGGTAAGACGGGGTTGTTGATTCAAAACGTGGAACATAACGTGATGAGTAACACCGGTGGGTGGACGGATGTTTCCACAGACTAGACGGAGAACGGATTATTACTTCAGAACAAGTTCAGCTGCTTGTTAAGGCACTTCATACAAAGAGCTAAAAAACACAACAAAAAAAAGGACAAAATAAAAAAGTGGAGAAATGAAGGGACGAGATAAGTGGGTTAGAGGTGCTGGACTGGCTGGAAGGAGGTGGATAGGAGGTAGGGGTCAGGTAGGAGGGAGGTAGGGGGGGTAGGGGTCAGGGAGGGGTCAGGTAGAGGTAGGGGTCAGGGAGGGGTCAGGTAGAGGTAGGGGTCAGGTAGGGAGGGAGGTAGGGGGGGGTAGGGGTCAGGTAGAGGTAGGGGTCAGGTAGGAGGGAGTAGGGGTCAGGGAGGGGTCAGGTAGAGGTCAGGTAGGAGGGAGGTAGGGGGGGGTAGGGGTCAGGTAGAGGTAGGGGGTAGGTAGGTAGGGGTCAGGTAGAGGTCAGGTAGGTAGGGGTCAGGGAGGGGTCAGGTAGAGGTAGTGGTCAGGTAGAGGTAGGGGTCAGGTAGAGGTAGGGGTCAGGTAGGGGTCAGGTAGAGGTCAGGTAGAGGTAGGGGTCAGGTAGAGGTAGGGGTCAGGTAGAGGTCAGGTAGGTAGAGGTCAGGTAGGTAGGGGTCAGGTAGAGGTCAGGTAGGTAGGGGTCAGGTAGAGGTAGGGGTCAGGTAGAGGTCAGGTAGGTAGGGGTCAGGTAGAGGTCAGGTAGAGGTCAGGTAGAGGTAGGGGTCAGGTAGAGGTCAGGTAGGTAGGGGTCAGGTAGGTAGGTAGGGGTCAGGTAGGTAGGTGGGGGTCAGGTAGGGGTCAGGTAGGTAGGTAGGGGTCAGGTAGGGAGGGGTCAGGTAGGGAGGTAGATAGGGAGGGGTCAGGTAGGTAGGGGTCAGGTAGGAGGGAGGTAGGGGGGGGTAGGGGTCAGGATCAGGTAGGAGGGAGGTAGGTAGGGGTCAGGGAGGAGGGAGGTAGGGGTCAGGGAGGAGGGAGGTAGGGGTCAGGTAGGTGGGAGGGGTCAGGGAGGAGGGAGGTAGGGGTCAGGGAGGAGGGAGGTAGGGGTCAGGGAGGAGGGAGGTAGGGGTCAGGGAGGTAGGGGTCAGGTAGGAGGGAGGTAGGGGTCAGGTAGGAGGGAGGTAGGGGTCAGGTAGGTAGGTAGGGGTCAGGTAGGTAGGGAGGGAGGGGTCAGGGAGGGAGGGGTCAGGGAGGGAGGGGTCAGGTAGGGAGGGGTCAGGTAGGTAGGGGTCAGGTAGGTAGGGGTCAGGTAGGTAGGGGTCAGGTAGGTAGGGGTCAGGTAGGTAGGGGTCAGGTAGGAGGGAGGTAGGGGTCAGGTAGGTAGGGGTCAGAGAGGTAGGGGTCAGGTAGGTAGGGGTCAGGTAGGTAGGGGTCAGGTAGGTAGGGGTCAGATAGGTAGGGGTCAGGTAGGTAGGGGTCAGGTAGGTAGGGGTCAGGTAGGTAGGGGTCAGGTAGGTAGGGGTCAGGTAGGTAGGGGTCAGGTAGGTAGGGGTCAGGTAGGTAGGGGTCAGGTAGGTAGGGGTCAGGTAGGAGGGGTCAGGTAGGAGGGGTCAGGTAGGAGGGAGGTAGGGGTCAGGTAGGTAGGGGTCAGGTAGGTAGGGGTCAGGTAGGTAGGGGTCAGGTAGGTAGGGGTCAGGTAGGTAGGGAGGGAGGGGTCAGGGAGGAGGGAGGGAGGGTCAGGGAGGAGGGAGGGAGGGTCAGGTAGGAGGGAGGTAGGGGTCAGGTAGGAGGGAGGTAGGGGTCAGGTAGATGGGAGGGAGGGGTCAGGGAGGAGGGAGGGAGGGGTCAGGGAGAGGTAGGGGGTAGGTAGGTAGGGGTCAGGTAGAGGTCAGGTAGGTAGGGGTCAGGGAGGGGTCAGGTAGAGGTAGTGGTCAGGTAGAGGTAGGGGTCAGGTAGAGGTAGGGGTCAGGTAGAGGTAGGGGTCAGGTAGGGGTCAGGTAGAGGTCAGGTAGAGGTAGGGGTCAGGTAGAGGTAGGGGTCAGGTAGAGGTCAGGTAGGTAGAGGTCAGGTAGGTAGGGGTCAGGTAGAGGTCAGGTAGGTAGGGGTCAGGTAGAGGTAGGGGTCAGGTAGAGGTCAGGTAGGTAGGGGTCAGGTAGAGGTCAGGTAGAGGTCAGGTAGAGGTAGGGGTCAGGTAGAGGTCAGGTAGGTAGGGGTCAGGTAGGTAGGTAGGGGTCAGGTAGGTAGGTGGGGGTCAGGTAGGGGTCAGGTAGGTAGGTAGGGGTCAGGTAGGGAGGGGTCAGGTAGGGAGGTAGATAGGGAGGGGTCAGGTAGGTAGGGGTCAGGTAGGAGGGAGGTAGGGGGGGGTAGGGGTCAGGATCAGGTAGGAGGGAGGTAGGTAGGGGTCAGGGAGGAGGGAGGTAGGGGTCAGGGAGGAGGGAGGTAGGGGTCAGGTAGGTGGGAGGGGTCAGGGAGGAGGGAGGTAGGGGTCAGGGAGGAGGGAGGTAGGGGTCAGGGAGGAGGGAGGTAGGGGTCAGGGAGGTAGGGGTCAGGTAGGAGGGAGGTAGGGGTCAGGTAGGAGGGAGGTAGGGGTCAGGTAGGTAGGTAGGGGTCAGGTAGGTAGGGAGGGAGGGGTCAGGGAGGGAGGGGTCAGGGAGGGAGGGGTCAGGTAGGGAGGGGTCAGGTAGGTAGGGGTCAGGTAGGTAGGGGTCAGGTAGGTAGGGGTCAGGTAGGTAGGGGTCAGGTAGGTAGGGGTCAGGTAGGAGGGAGGTAGGGGTCAGGTAGGTAGGGGTCAGAGAGGTAGGGGTCAGGTAGGTAGGGGTCAGGTAGGTAGGGGTCAGGTAGGTAGGGGTCAGATAGGTAGGGGTCAGGTAGGTAGGGGTCAGGTAGGTAGGGGTCAGGTAGGTAGGGGTCAGGTAGGTAGGGGTCAGGTAGGTAGGGGTCAGGTAGGTAGGGGTCAGGTAGGTAGGGGTCAGGTAGGTAGGGGTCAGGTAGGAGGGGTCAGGTAGGAGGGGTCAGGTAGGAGGGAGGTAGGGGTCAGGTAGGTAGGGGTCAGGTAGGTAGGGGTCAGGTAGGTAGGGGTCAGGTAGGTAGGGGTCAGGTAGGTAGGGAGGGAGGGGTCAGGGAGGAGGGAGGGAGGGTCAGGGAGGAGGGAGGGAGGGTCAGGTAGGAGGGAGGTAGGGGTCAGGTAGGAGGGAGGTAGGGGTCAGGTAGATGGGAGGGAGGGGTCAGGGAGGAGGGAGGGAGGGGTCAGGGAGGAGGGAGGGAGGGGTCAGGTAGATGGGAGGGAGGGGTCAGGTAGATGGGAGGGAGGGGTCAGGGAGGAGGGAGGGAGGGTCAGGTAGGAGGGAGGTAGGGGTCAGGTAGGAGGGAGGTAGGGGTCAGGTAGGAGGGAGGGAGGGGTCAGGTAGGGAGGGAGGGGTCAGATAGGGACGGGTCAGGTAGGGAGGGAGGGGTCAGGTAGGGAGGGAGGGGTCAGGTAGGGAGGGGTCAGGTAGGTAGGTAGGGGTCAGGTAGGTAGGGAGGGAGGGGTCAGGTAGGTAGGTAGGGAGGGGTCAGGTAGGTAGGGAGGGAGGGGTCAGGTAGGTAGGGAGGGAGGGGTCAGGTAGGTAGGGAGGGAGGGGTCAGGGAGGTAGGGAGGGGTCAGGGAGGTAGGGGGTAAGTGCTGGCTGGCAGGCAGTGCTCAGGGTAGATTGGAGCAGAGATGGAAATGATCATCTCCATTGAAAGACGGCGTTCCACACGTTCCCTGCCTTCCTCCTCCCTGTGGTAGTTAGTAGTCTTCAGTGCATCGCAGCAGAGAGAGGACCCTAGAACAGGGACAGCATGAGTTCCTCTGCAGGTTTGTTGTCCCTCACAGATCGTACACGTTTCCATGAGGTGGCACCCAAAAACAGGAAGGAAGACCGACAGACAGGAAATTAGACGTCCAAAAAAATAAAATCAAAAAAATCAATCCAGGAAACAGAAGGGAGGCGTAACATCAAAAGGGAGGGGCGACGGGGACGGGGGTCTCATCTGATCTGCGGAGGAGAGAAACAGCGTAGCTGTAGTGTTTAGTAAGACTAGTCAAACAAACGTACACTCAAAAAACATTTCATCAAGTCATTTCTCCCTCCTGCTTTCAGTGAGTACAACCAATTCATCTCAAACCCATGAACATGTGAACTAACTAACATTTTATGCTTGGTAATGATTCCTCAAAATACATTTCAACCTCAAAACAACTTGTCCGGTTTAAATAAATCCTGTTCATTTCCAAGCAGCGCCTCCGCGACCTCGCTGGCGGTTTTTGAAGGACATTCTGAATGGCGTTATAAAATAAAATTTGATTGAAGAGACCTTCTCACCTCTGTTCCTCGTCCTCCTCACAGCTTGACCTCCTCTCCGTTCTCACTGTGGTACTCTGCAACATACAGGCTCTTGTCTATGCTGCCGGGGATGGGTCTGATCTCTGTTCCCAGCTGCTCCTCGATGCCCTTGAGATTGAAGCGGTCATCGTATGTGATCAGGTTGATGGCCAGACCCAGGTGACCAAAACGACCTGAGGGAGTGGAGAGGTCAAGGTTTTTAAAAAAAACGTCCGAGACCCTCCTTCGATTGACATTAAGTCGTGCTTGAGAGAAAAGCCGGGTTCTCACCAGATCTGCCGATGCGATGCAGGTACGTCTCCCCCAGCTTGGGGAAGTCAAAGTTGATCACCACATTCACAGCCTGAATGTCGATACCTCTTGTGAAGAGGTCTGTGCAGACCAGATTCCGGCAGAGGCCGTTTCTGAAGTCGTGGAACACTCTGTTACGGTGCTCCTGTAAAGAGACAAGTAGTGGTTTTCAGGCTAACTTAACCACGGGCACGTTGGGTAGAGTCAAAACAGAATGAAAGTCTGGTACTGTCTAATCTGGTCCAAAGACAGGCTTGATCTCCAGGGTGTTGTCCTAATAAAAACGCTAAGACTGGTCCCCCGAGCCCAGGTCAACGCTAAGACTGGTCCCCCGAGCCCGGGTCAACGCTAAGACTGGTCCCCCGAGCCCGGGTCAACGCTAAGACTGGTCCCCCGAGCCCGGGTCAACGCTAAGACTGGTCCCCCGAGCCCGGGTCAACGCTAAGACTGGTCCCCCGAGCCCGGGTCAACGTTAAGACTGGCCCCCGAGCCCGGGTCAACGCTAAGACTGGTCCCCCGAGCCCGGGTCAACGCTAAGACTGGGCCCAGAGCCCGGGTCAACGCTAAGACTGGTCCCCGAGCCCGGGTCAACGCTAAGACTGGGCCCCCGAGCCCGGGTCAACGCTAAGACTGGGCCCCCGAGCCCGGGTCAACGCTAAGACTGGTCCCCCGAGCCCGGGTCAACGCTAAGACTGGGCCCCGAGCCCGGGTCAACGCTAAGACTGGTCCCCGAGCCCGGGTCAACGCTAAGACTGGTCCCCGAGCCCGGGTCAACGCTAAGACTGGGCCCCCGAGCCCGGGTCAACGCTAAGACTGGTCCCCCGAGCCCGGGTCAACGCTAAGACTGGTCCCCCGAGCCCGGGTCAACGCTAAGACTGGGCCCCGAGCCCGGGTCAACGCTAAGACTGGGCCCCCGAGCCCGGGTCAACGCTAAGACTGGCCCCCGAGCCCGGGTCAACGCTAAGACTGGGCCCAGAGCCCGGGTCAACGCTAAGACTGGGCCCAGAGCCCGGGTCAACGCTAAGACTGGTCCCCGAGCCCGGGTCAACGCTAAGACTGGTCCCCAGAGCCCGGGTCGACGCTAAGACTGGTCCCCGAGCCCGGGTCGACGCTAAGACTGGTCCCCGAGCCCGGGTCGACGCTAAGACTGGGCCCCGAGCCCGGGTCGACGCTAAGACTGGGCCCCGAGCCCGGGTCGACGCTAAGACTGGGCCCCGAGCCCGGGTCGACGCTAAGACTGGGCCCCGAGCCCGGGTCGACGCTAAGACTGGTCCCCCGAGCCCGGGTCGACGCTAAGACTGGTCCCCCGAGCCCGGGTCGACGCTAAGACTGGTCCCCCGAGCCCGGGTCAACGCTAAGAGTGGTCCCCGAGCCCGGGTCAACGCTAAGAGTGGTCCCCGAGCCCGGGTCAACGCTAAGAGTGGTCCCCGAGCCCGGGTCAACGTTAAGACTGGGCCCCGAGCACGGGTCAACGCTAAGACTGGTCCCCGAGCCCGGGTCAACGCTAAGACTGGTCCCCGAGCCCGGGTCAACGCTAAGACTGGGCCCCGAGCCCGGGTCAACGCTAAGACTGGGCCCCGAGCCCGGGTCAACGCTAAGACTGGGCCCCGAGCCCGGGTCAACGCTAAGACTGGGCCCCGAGCCCGGGTCAACGCTAAGACTGGGCCCCGAGCCCGGGTCAACGCTAAGACTGGGCCCCGAGCCCGGGTCAACGCTAAGACTGGGCCCCGAGCTGAGCCATCTCATCAGCCCTGAGCATAAACCAGAGGCAGACATCTGATCAAAGCTATGGAGCATCCCAAATAGACCCCTATTCCATAAATAGTGCACTACCCATAGGGCTCTGGTCAAAAGTAGTGCACTACCCATAGGGCTCTGGTCAAAAGTAGTGCACTACCCATAGGGCTCTGGTCAAAAGTAGTGCACTACCCATAGGGCTCTGGTCAAAAGTAGTGCACTACCCATAGGGCTCTGGTCAAAAGTAGTGCACTACCCATAGGGCTCTGGTCAAAAGTAGTGCACTACCCATAGGGCTCTGGTCAAAAGTAGTGCACTACCCATAGGGCTCTGGTCAAAAGTAGTGCAAGACCCATAGGGCTCTGGTCAAAAGTAGTGCACTACCCATAGGGCTCTGGTCAAAAGTAGTGCACTACCCATAGGGCTCTGGTCAAAAGTAGTGCACTACCCATAGGGCTCTGGTCAAAAGTAGTGCACTACCCATAGGGCTCTGGTCAAAAGTAGTGCACTACCCATAGGGCTCTGGTCAAAAGTAGTGCACTACCCATAGGGCTCTGGTCTAAAGTAGTGCACTACGTAGGGTCTTAGTCAGCTGCTCCTGGGGTAGTGAGAAAGCAGTAGACACTAGGAGCTGGGCTGACCTGTCTCATCTTGGCATGGATGTAGAAACACGAGTAGCCTAGCTGAGATATCTTCTTGGCCAGCAGCTCCACCCTCTGAGACGAGTTACAGAAGATGATAGACTGGTTGATCTGGAGCTGCGTGGGGAGAGAGGAAACCGATTATAGACTGGTGGATCTGGAAACAGATTATAGACTGGTGGATCTGGAGACAGATTATAGACTGGTGGATCTGGAGACAGATTATAGACTGGTGGATCTGGAGCTGCGTGGGGAGAGAGGAAACCGATTACAGACTGGTGGATCTGGAAACCGATTACAGACTGGTGGATCTGGAAACCGATTACAGACTGGTGGATCTGGAAACCGATTACAGACTGGTGGATCTGGAAACCGATTACAGACTGGTGGATCTGGAAACCGATTACAGACTGGTGGATCTGGAAACCGATTACAGACTGGTGGATCTGGAAACCGATTACAGACTGGTGGATCTGGAAACCGATTACAGACTGGTGGATCTGGAAACCGATTACAGACTGGTGGATCTGGAAACCGATTACAGACTGGTGGATCTGGAAACCGATTACAGACTGGTGGATCTGGAAACCGATTACAGACTGGTGGATCTGGAAACAGATTACAGACTGGTGGATCTGGAAACAGATTACAGACTGGTGGATCTGGAAACAGATTACAGACTGGTGGATCTGGAAACAGATTACAGACTGGTGGATCTGGAAACAGATTATAGACTGGTGGATCTGGAAACAGATTATAGACTGGTGGATCTGGAAACAGATTATAGACTGGTGGATCTGGAAACAGATTATAGACTGGTGGATCTGGAGAGGAAACAGATTATAGACTGGTGGATCTGGAGAGGAAACAGAACATAATAATTGAATAGACATAAAAGTATATACACAGTGGCTTCAGAAAGTAGTCACACCCCTTGAATTTTCACAATTTGTTTTGTTAAAGCCTGAATTTAAAATGAATTAAATTGAGATGCACAAACGGACACGTTTTAATTTTAGTCATAAACAAATGTATGGAAGGAGCGCCTTTGATTTGACGGCCTACACAGCTGCCGTTCTGCACAAGACAACCGTTAGACCGTATGTTGTGCGTATGGTTCTACGCGCGCCCTTTCCCCGGCCGACGCGCCCTTTCCCCGGCCGACGCGCCCTTTCCCCGGCCGACGCGCCCTTTCCCCGGGCCGACGCGCCCTTTCCCCGGGCCGACGCGCCCTTTCCCCGGCCGACGCGCCCTTTCCCCGGCCGACGCGCCCTTTCCCCGGCCGACGCGCCCTTTCCCCGGCCGACGCGCCCTTTCCCCGGCCGACGCGCCCTTTCCCCAGCCGACCTCGGCACGCCCTTTTCCCAGCCGACCCCCGCCCAAACTGAGCAATCGGGGGAGAAGGGCCTTGGTCAGGGAGGTGACCAAGAACCTGATGGTCACTCTGACAGAACTCCAGAGTTCCTCTGTGGAGATGGGAGAACCTTCCAGAAGGACAGCCATCTCTATAGCACTCCATTAAAACAGGACATGATGTTAGGTGCCAGATGGAAGCCACTCCTCAGTAAAAGGCACACGAAAGCCCGCTTGGAGATTGCCAAAAGGAACCCAATGAGAAACAAGATACTCTGGTCTGATGTAATCAAGATTGAACTCTGGCCTGAATGCCAAGCTCCACGTCTGGGGGAATCCTGGCACAATTCCTACGGTGAAGCATGCTGTGGCGATTTTTTGCAGCAGCAGAAAATGGGGAAACTAGTCAGGATCGAACAAAAGATGAACAGAGCAAAGTACAGAGAGATCCTTGATGAAAACCTGCTCAAGAGCACTCCGGATCTCAAACAGGGGCAAAGGTTCACCTTCCAACAGGACAACGACCCTAAGCACACAGCCAAGACAACGCAGGAGTGGATTCAGGAAAAGCAGCGCTCATCCACAGGCAGCGCTCCTAGTGGCCGGAGACTTTAATGCAGGGAAAACTAAAAACCGCTTTACCTCGTTTCTACCAGCATGTTACATGTACAACCAGAGGGGAAAAACTAGACCACCTTAACACCACACAGACCCGCACAAAGCTCTCCCTCCACTTCCATTTGGCAAATCTGACTAATTCTATCCTCCTGATTCTTGCTTACAAGCAAAAAATAAAGGAGGAAGTACCAGTGACTCACTAAATACAGAACTGGTCAGATGCCGCAGATGCTAAGCTACAGGACTGTTTAACTAGCAACAGACTGGAATATGTTCCGTTATATTCCAAATGTTCCGTTATATTACAGGACTGTTTAACTAGCAACAGACTGGAATATGTTCCGTTATATTCCAAATGTTCCGTTATATTACCGTAATTGCTGGACTATTAAGCGCACCTGAATATAAGCCGCACCCACTGAAGTAATTTTTTTTATTTATTTTGTACATAAATAAGCCGCACGTGTCTATAAGCGGCAGGTGCCTACCGGTACATTGAAACAAATGAACTTTACACAGCCTTTAAACGAAACACGGCTTGTAACAAAAATAAATAGGCTTTAACGAAACACGGCTTGTAACAAAAATAAATAGGCTTTAACGAAACAGGCTTGTAACATTTTATTTTTTTAAATAGCAGTAAACAATAGCCTACCAAGAAAGTCCTTGGTCACTATCTTCCTCCTGTGCACTGAAACCACTGAAGTCATCTCCTTTGGTGTCGGAGTTGAATAGCCTCAGAATTGCTTCATCCGATGTTGGATCGTTTTCATTGCGCTCTCCTCACTTTCATCCGGAGGCAAACTCATCCAAGCCTCATTTTCTAGTTCGGGCCATCTGCTTTTCTTTCCTCTGAAAACTTTTGTTGTCTTTTTGCACTAAGTCAGTTTCTCACGCTGCTGTTTCCAACGTCTTATCATCGACTCATTAAGGCTCCCGTGCAGCAGCACTATTTCCTTTTCCAACAGCCAGATCGATCGCCTTCAAATTGAGAGCTGCATCATATGCATTTCTCCGTGTCTTTGCCATGATGAGGGTGACAAAATGACTACCGTAATCAGAATGATGGAAAGTTTGAGCGCGCTCGATTTACGTCACATTATGTGACGGTGCTCAGTTTTTTGGCGGCATGAATTTGTGAAAGCGGGAAAAATCCATAAATTAGCCGCGTCATTGTATAAAGCGCAAGGTTCATAGCGTGGGAAAAAAGTAGCGGCTTATAGTCCGGAAATTACGGTACAGGACTGTTTAACTAGCAACAGACTGGAATATGTTCCGTTACTATAAATAAGAATTTGTTCTTAATTGCCTAGTTAAATAATGGTTGAATGAAAAAAAGTATATACCAGGCGGTGTCAGACACTAAAAATTGTCAAAGGCTCCAGCGACCCGTGTCATAGACCTCTACTAACCCACAGTACCAGAACGCCAAGTCTAGGTCCAAAAGGCTTCTTAACAGCTTCTACCCCCGAGCCATAAGACTCCTGAACAGCTTCTACCCCCAAACCATCAGACTGCTGAACAGTTAATAAAATGGCTACCCGGACTATTTACATTGTCCAGCCTCCCCTTTTTCCACTACTGTTTATCTATGCATAGTCCCTTTACCTCTACCTACATATTACCTCAACTAACCTGTGACTCTGTACCGGTACCCCCTGTATATAGCCTCCACATTGACTCTGTACCGTAATACCCTGTATATAGCCTCAACTTTGACTCTGTACCAGAACACCCTGTATATAGCCTCCACATTGACTCTGTACCCGTACCCCCTGTATATAGCCTCCACATTGACTCTGTACCGTAACACCCTGTATATAGCCTCCACATTGACTCTGTACCGTAACACCCTGTATATAGCCTCCACATTGACTCTGTACCAGAACACCCTGTATATAGCCTCCACATTGACTCTGTACTGGTACCCCCTGTATATAGCCTCCACATTGACTCTGTACCGTAACACCCTGTATATAGCCTCCACATTGACTCTGTACCGGTACCCCCTGTATATAGCCTCCACATTGACTCTGTACCGGTACCCCCTGTATATAGCCTCCACATTGACTCTGTACCGGTACCCCCTGTATATAGCCTCCACATTGACTCTGTACCGGTACCCCCCTGTATATAGCCTCCACATTGACTCTGTACCGGTACCCCCTGTATATAGCCTCCACATTGACTCTGTACTGGTACCCCCCTGTATATAGCCTCCACATTGACTCTGTACCGGTACCCCCTGTATATAGCCTCCACATTGACTCTGTACCAGAACACCCTGTATATAGTCTCCATATTGACTCTGTACCAGAACACCCTGTATATAGTCTCCATATTGACTCTGTACCAGAACACCCTGTATATAGTCTCCATATTGACTCTGTACCAGAACACCCTGTATATAGCCTCTGTACCAGAATTGACTCTGTACCGGTACCCCCTGTATAGCTTGGCTATTTACTCTAATTATTCGTTACTTTTCTATGTTGTTTTTAATTATTTTGTACTTCAGTTTATTTTAGTAAATACTTTCGTAATACTTATTGTTCTTAAAACTGCATTGTTGGTTAAGTAAGAATTTCTACTCGTTGTATTCGGCACTTTTTTAAAAAACATTTTAATTAAAGTTATATTTTTTAAACTAGCCAAGTCAGTTAAGAACAAATTGTTGTTTACAATAACGGCCTACCGGGGAACAGTGGGATAACTGACTAGTTCAAGGGCAGAACGACCGATTGTTACCTTGTCAGCTCGGGGATTCGATCCAGCAACCTTTCGGTTACTGGCCCAACTCTCTAACCACTAGGCTACCTACCGCCCATTATGAGACATAACATTTGCTTTGAAGTCTCTGAATGTCCACACACACACACACTGCGGACTTGAACCCGATCGAACATCTCTGGAGAGACCTGAAAATAGCTGTGCATCGACGCTCCCCATCCAACCTGACAGAGATTGAGAGGATCTGCAGAGAAGAATGGGAGAAACTCCCCAAATACAGGTGTGCCAAACTTGTAGCGTCATACCCAAGAAGACTCAAGGCTGTAATCGCTGCCAAAGGTGCTTCAACAAAGTACTGAGTAAAGGGTCTGAATACTTATGTAAATGTGATATTTCACACACACACACTTCTAAAAAAATTATGTTTTTTTTGCTTTGTCATTATTGCTAGTAGATTGATGAGGAAAACTTAATTTTAGAATAAGGATGTAACTTAGCCTACGACCCACTGACGCAGACCTTTGGAACATCTAATAAATCCATATAATTTATTACTATCCGAGCAGCTAACCGATCGCTGCAGCTGTACATAGTCCACCTGTAAATAGCCCAGCCAATCTACCTACCTCATCCCCATACTGTTTTTATTTACTTTACTGCTCTTTTGCATACCAGTATCTCTACTTGGACATCTGCTCATTTATCACTCCAGTGTAAATGATAAATTGTAATTATTCGCTCCTATGGCCTATTTATTGCCCTACCTCCTCATGCCTTTTGAACACACTGTATATACTTTTTCTACTGTGTCATTGACTTGTTTATTGTGTTATTGACTTGTTTATTGTTTACTCCATGTGTAACTCTGTGTTGTCGTTTGTGTCGCACTGCTTTGCTTTATCTTGGCCAGGTCGCAGTTGCAAATGAGAACTTGTTCTCAACTGGTCTACCTGGTTAAATAAAGGTGAAATAAATTTATATACAATCTACGCAATCACAATAAATCCATTATTTTAGAAGAAAATGTAGTCTATTTCAGAAGAACAGAATAGCATACTCTGAGTTGTCCTTATGTTAGTTCCTGATCTGGCTATGCCATGTGGCTATGGGGTTACACTAGTTAATATAGCAGGTCCTGATCTGGCTGTGGGCTACACTAGTTAATATAGCAGGTCCTGATCTGGCTGTGGGCTACACTAGTTAATATAGCAGGTCCTGATCTGGCTGTGCCATGTGGCTGTGGGCTACACTAGTTAATATAGCAGGTCCTGATCTGGCTATGCCATGTGGTTGTGGGCTACACTAGTTAATATAGCAGGTCCTGATCTGGCTGTGGGCTACACTAGTTAATATAGCAGGTCCTGATCTGGCTGTGGGGCTACACTAGTTAATATAGCAGGTCCTGATCTGGCTATGCCATGTGGCTGTGGGCTACACTAGTTAATATAGCAGGTCCTGATCTGGCTATGCCATGTGGCTGTGGGGCTACACTAGTTAATATAGCAGGTCCTGATCTGGCTATGCCATGTGGCTGTGGGGCTACACTAGTTAATATAGCAGGTCCTGATCTGGCTGTGCCATGTGGCTGTGGGGCTACACTAGTTAATATAGCAGGTCCTGATCTGGCTATGCCATGTGGCTGTGGGGCTACACTAGTTAATATAGCAGGTCCTGATCTGGCTATGCCATGTGGCTACACTAGTTAATATAGCAGGTCCTGATCTGGCTATGCCATGTGGCTACACTAGTTAATATAGCAGGTCCTGATCTGGCTATGCCATGTGATTGTGGGCTACACTAGTTAATATAGCAGGTCCTGATCTGGCTATGCCATGTGGCTACACTAGTTAATATAGCAGGTCCTGATCTGGCTATGCCATGTGGCTACACTAGTTAATATAGCAGGTCCTGATCTGGCTATGCCATGTGGCTGTGGGGCTACACTAGTTAATATAGCAGGTCCTGATCTGGCTATGCCATGTGGTTGTGGGCTACACTAGTTAATATAGCAGGTCCTGATCTGGCTGTGGGGCTACACTAGTTAATATAGCAGGTCCTGATCTGGCTATGCCATGTGGCTGTGGGGCTACACTAGTTAATATAGCAGGTCCTGATCTGGCTATGCCATGTGGCTGTGGGCTACACTAGTTAATATAGCAGGTCCTGATCTGGCTATGCCATGTGGCTGTGGGGTTACACTAGTTAATATAGCAGGTCCTGATCTGGCTATGCCATGTGGCTGTGGGGCTACACTAGTTAATATAGCAGGTCCTGATCTGGCTATGCCATGTGGCTGTGGGCTACACTAGTTAATATAGCAGGTCCTGATCTGGCTATGCCATGTGGCTGTGGGGCTACACTAGTTAATATAGCAGGTCCTGATCTGGCTATGCCATGTGGCTGTGGGGCTACACTAGTTAATATAGCAGGTCCTGATCTGGCTATGCCATGTGGCTGTGGGGCTACACTAGTTAATATAGCAGGTCCTGATCTGGCTATGCCATGTGGCTGTGGGCTACACTAGTTAATATAGCAGGTCCTGATCTGGCTATGCCATGTGGCTGTGGGGCTACACTAGTTAATATAGCAGGTCCTGATCTGGCTATGCCATGTGGCTGTGGGGCTACACTAGTTAATATAGCAGGTCCTGATCTGGCTATGCCATGTGGCTACACTAGTTAATATAGCAGGTCCTGATCTGGCTATGCCATGTGGCTGTGGGGCTACACTAGTTAATATAGCAGGTCCTGATCTGGCTATGCCATGTGGCTGTGGGGCTACACTAGTTAATATAGCAGGTCCTGATCTGGCTGTGGGCTACACTAGTTAATATAGCAGGTCCTGATCTGGCTATGCCATGTGGCTGTGGGGCTACACTAGTTAATATAGCAGGTCCTGATCTGGCTGTGGGCTACACTAGTTAATATAGCAGTTCCTGATCTGGCTGTGGGCTACACTAGTTAATATAGCAGGTCCTGATCTGGCTATGCCATGTGGCTGTGGGGCTACACTAGTTAATATAGCAGGTCCTGATCTGGCTATGCCATGTGGCTGTGGGGCTACACTAGTTAATATAGCAGGTCCTGATCTGGCTGTGGGGCTACACTAGTTAATATAGCAGGTCCTGATCTGGCTATGCCATGTGGCTGTGGGGCTACACTAGTTAATATAGCAGGTCCTGATCTGGCTATGCCATGTGGCTACACTAGTTAATATAGCAGGTCCTGATCTGGCTATGCCATGTGGCTGTGGGGCTACACTAGTTAATATAGCAGGTCCTGATCTGGCTGTGGGCTACACTAGTTAATATAGCAGGTCCTGATCTGGCTATGCCATGTGGCTGTGGGGCTACACTAGTTAATATAGCAGGTCCTGATCTGGCTGTGGGGCTACACTAGTTAATATAGCAGGTCCTGATCTGGCTATGCCATGTGGCTGTGGGGCTACACTAGTTAATATAGCAGGTCCTGATCTGGCTGTGGGCGACACTAGTTAATATAGCAGGTCCTGATCTGGCTGTGGGCTACACTAGTTAATATAGCAGGTCCTGATCTGGCTGTGGGCTACACTAGTTAATATAGCAGGTCCTGATCTGGCTATGCCATGTGGCTGTGGGGCTACACTAGTTAATATAGCAGGTCCTGATCTGGCTATGCCATGTGGCTGTGGGGCTACACTAGTTAATATAGCAGGTCCTGATCTGGCTATGCCATGTGGCTGTGGGGCTACACTAGTTAATATAGCAGGTCCTGATCTGGCTGTGGGCTACACTAGTTAATATAGCAGGTCCTGATCTGGCTATGCCATGTGGCTGTGGGGCTACACTAGTTAATATAGCAGGTCCTGATCTGGCTGTGGGCTACACTAGTTAATATAGCAGTTCCTGATCTGGCTGTGGGCTACACTAGTTAATATAGCAGGTCCTGATCTGGCTATGCCATGTGGCTGTGGGGCTACACTAGTTAATATAGCAGGTCCTGATCTGGCTATGCCATGTGGCTGTGGGGCTACACTAGTTAATATAGCAGGTCCTGATCTGGCTGTGGGGCTACACTAGTTAATATAGCAGGTCCTGATCTGGCTATGCCATGTGGCTGTGGGGCTACACTAGTTAATATAGCAGGTCCTGATCTGGCTATGCCATGTGGCTACACTAGTTAATATAGCAGGTCCTGATCTGGCTATGCCATGTGGCTGTGGGGCTACACTAGTTAATATAGCAGGTCCTGATCTGGCTGTGGGCTACACTAGTTAATATAGCAGGTCCTGATCTGGCTATGCCATGTGGCTGTGGGGCTACACTAGTTAATATAGCAGGTCCTGATCTGGCTGTGGGGCTACACTAGTTAATATAGCAGGTCCTGATCTGGCTATGCCATGTGGCTGTGGGGCTACACTAGTTAATATAGCAGGTCCTGATCTGGCTGTGGGCGACACTAGTTAATATAGCAGGTCCTGATCTGGCTGTGGGCTACACTAGTTAATATAGCAGGTCCTGATCTGGCTGTGGGCTACACTAGTTAATATAGCAGGTCCTGATCTGGCTATGCCATGTGGCTGTGGGGCTACACTAGTTAATATAGCAGGTCCTGATCTGGCTATGCCATGTGGCTACACTAGTTAATATAGCAGGTCCTGATCTGGCTGTGGGCTACACTAGTTAATATAGCAGGTCCTGATCTGGCTGTGGGGCTACACTAGTTAATATAGCAGGTCCTGATCTGGCTGTGGGGCTACACTAGTTAATATAGCAGGTCCTGATCTGGCTATGCCATGTGGCTGTGGGGCTACACTAGTTAATATAGCAGGTCCTGATCTGGCTATGCCATGTGGCTACACTAGTTAATATAGCAGGTCCTGATCTGGCTGTGGGCTACACTAGTTAATATAGCAGGTCCTGATCTGGCTGTGGGGCTACACTAGTTAATATAGCAGGTCCTGATCTGGCTATGCCATGTGGCTGTGGGGCTACACTAGTTAATATAGCAGGTCCTGATCTGGCTATGCCATGTGGTTGGTGGGCTACACTAGTTAATATAGCAGGTCCTGATCTGGCTATGCCATGTGGCTGTGGGGCTACACTAGTTAATATAGCAGGTCCTGATCTGGCTATGCCATGTGGTTGTGGGCTACACTAGTTAATATAGCAGGTCCTGATCTGGCTGTGGGGCTACACTAGTTAATATAGCAGGTCCTGATCTGGCTGTGGGGCTACACTAGTTAATATAGCAGGTCCTGATCTGGCTGTGGGGCTACACTAGTTAATATAGCAGGTCCTGATCTGGCTATGCCATGTGGTTGGTGGTTGTGGGCTACACTAGTTCATTTAGCAGGTCCTGATCTGGCTATGCCATGTGGCTGTGGGCTACACTAGTTAATATAGCAGGTCCTGATCTGGCTGTGGGCGACACTAGTTAATATAGCAGGTCCTGATCTGGCTGTGAGCTACACTAGTTAATATAGCAGGTCCTGATCTGGCTGTGGGGCTACACTAGTTAATATAGCAGGTCCTGATCTGGCTGTGGGCTACACTAGTTAATATAGCAGGTCCTGATCTGGCTGTGAGCTACACTAGTTAATATAGCAGGTCCTGATCTGGCTGTGGGCGACACTAGTTAATATAGCAGGTCCTGATCTGGTTGTGGGCGACACTAGTTAATATAGCAGGTCCTGATCTGGCTGTGGGCTACACTAGTTAATATAGCAGGTCCTGATCTGGCTATGCCATGTGGCTACACTAGTTAATATAGCAGGTCCTGATCTGGCTATGCCATGTGGCTGTGGGGCTACACTAGTTAATATAGCAGGTCCTGATCTGGCTGTGGGCTACACTAGTTAATATAGCAGGTCCTGATCTGGCTGTGGGCTACACTAGTTAATATAGCAGGTCCTGATCTGGCTATGCCATGTGGCTGTGGGGCTACACTAGTTAATATAGCAGGTCCTGATCTGGCTATGCCATGTGGCTGTGGGGCTACACTAGTTAATATAGCAGGTCCTGATCTGGCTATGCCATGTGGCTGTGGGGCTACACTAGTTAATATAGCAGGTCCTGATCTGGCTATGCCATGTGGCTGTGGAGCTACACTAGTTAATATAGCAGGTCCTGATCTGGCTGTGGGGCTACACTAGTTAATATAGCAGGTCCTGATCTGGCTATGCCATGTGGCTGTGGGGCTACACTAGTTAATATAGCAGGTCCTGATCTGGCTATGCCATGTGGCTGTGGGGCTACACTAGTTAATATAGCAGGTCCTGATCTGGCTGTGGGGCTACACTAGTTAATATAGCAGGTCCTGATCTGGCTATGCCATGTGGTTGTGGGGCTACACTAGTTAATATAGCAGGTCCTGATCTGGCTGTGGGGCTACACTAGTTAATATAGCAGGTCCTGATCTGGCTGTGGGGCTACACTAGTTAATATAGCAGGTCCTGATCTGGCTGTGGGGCTACACTAGTTAATATAGCAGGTCCTGATCTGGCTATGCCATGTGGCTGTGGGGCTACACTAGTTAATATAGCAGGTCCTGATCTGGTTGTGGGCTACACTAGTTAATATAGCAGGTCCTGATCTGGCTATGCCATGTGGTTGTGGGCTACACTAGTTAATATAGCAGGTCCTGATCTGGCTGTGGGCTACACTAGTTAATATAGCAGGTCCTGATCTGGCTGTGGGCTACACTAGTTAATATAGCAGGTCCTGATCTGGCTGTGCCATGTGGCTGTGGGCTACACTAGTTAATATAGCAGGTCCTGATCTGGCTATGCCATGTGGTTGTGGGCTACACTAGTTAATATAGCAGGTCCTGATCTGGCTATGCCATGTGGCTGTGGGCTACACTAGTTAATATAGCAGGTCCTGATCTGGCTGTGGGCTACACTAGTTAATATAGCAGGTCCTGATCTGGCTATGCCATGTGGCTACACTAGTTAATATAGCAGGTCCTGATCTGGCTATGCCATATGGCTGTGGGGCTACACTAGTTAATATAGCAGGTCCTGATCTGGCTATGCCATGGGGCTACACTAGTTAATATAGCAGGTCCTGATCTGGCTGTGGGCTACACTAGTTAATATAGCAGGTCCTGATCTGGCTATGCCATGTGGCTGTGGGGCTACACTAGTTAATATAGCGGGTCCTGATCTGGCTGTGGGGCTACACTAGTTAATATAGCAGGTCCTGATCTGGCTATGCCATGTGGTTGTGGGGCTACACTAGTTAATATAGCAGGTCCTGATCTGGCTATGCCATGTGGCTGTGGGCTACACTAGTTAATATAGCAGGTCCTGATCTGGCTATGCCATGTGGCTGTGGGGCTACACTAGTTAATATAGCAGGTCCTGATCTGGCTGTGGGCGACACTAGTTAATATAGCAGGTCCTGATCTGGCTGTGCCATGTGGCTGTGGGCTACACTAGTTAATATAGCAGGTCCTGATCTGGCTGTGGGCTACACTAGTTAATATAGCAGGTCCTGATCTGGCTGTGCCATGTGGCTGTGGGCGACACTAGTTAATATAGCAGGTCCTGATCTGGCTGTGGGCTACACTAGTTAATATAGCAGGTCCTGATCTGGCTGTGGGCGACACTAGTTAATATAGCAGGTCCTGATCTGGCTGTGGGCGACACTAGTTAATATAGCAGGTCCTGATCTGGCTATGCCATGTGGCTACACTAGTTAATATAGCAGGTCCTGATCTGGCTATGCCATGTGGCTGTGGGGCTACACTAGTTAATATAGCAGGTCCTGATCTGGCTGTGGGCTACACTAGTTAATATAGCAGGTCCTGATCTGGCTATGCCATGTGGTTGTGGGGCTACACTAGTTAATATAGCAGGTCCTGATCTGGCTGTGGGGCTACACTAGTTAATATAGCAGGTCCTGATCTGGCTATGCGATGTGGCTGTGGGGCTACACTAGTTAATATAGCAGGTCCTGATCTGGCTATGCCATGTGGCTGTGGGGCTACACTAGTTAATATAGCAGGTCCTGATCTGGCTATGCCATGTGGCTGTGGGGCTACACTAGTTAATATAGCAGGTCCTGATCTGGCTATGCCATGTGGTTGTGGGCTACACTAGTTAATATAGCGGGTCCTGATCTGGCTGTGGGCTACACTAGTTAATATAGCAGGTCCTGATCTGGCTATGCCATGTGGCTGTGGGGCTACACTAGTTAATATAGCAGGTCCTGATCTGGCTGTGGGGCTACACTAGTTAATATAGCAGGTCCTGATCTGGCTGTGGGGCTACACTAGTTAATATAGCAGGTCCTGATCTGGCTATGCCATGTGGCTGTGGGGCTACACTAGTTAATATAGCAGGTCCTGATCTGGCTATGCCATGTGGCTACACTAGTTAATATAGCAGGTCCTGATCTGGCTGTGGGGCTACACTAGTTAATATAGCAGGTCCTGATCTGGCTGTGGGCTACACTAGTTAATATAGCAGGTCCTGATCTGGCTGTGGGGCTACACTAGTTAATATAGCAGGTCCTGATCTGGCTGTGGGCTACACTAGTTAATATAGCAGGTCCTGATCTGGCTATGCCATGTGGCTGTGGGGCTACACTAGTTAATATAGCAGGTCCTGATCTGGCTATGCCATGTGGCTGTGGGGCTACACTAGTTAATATAGCAGGTCCTGATCTGGCTATGCCATGTGGCTACACTAGTTAATATAGCAGGTCCTGATCTGGCTGTGCCATGTGGCTGTGGGGCTACACTAGTTAATATAGCAGGTCCTGATCTGGCTATGCCATGTGGCTGTGGGGCTACACTAGTTAATATAGCAGGTCCTGATCTGGCTATGCCATGTGGCTACACTAGTTAATATAGCAGGTCCTGATCTGGCTATGCCATGTGGCTGTGGGCTACACTAGTTAATATAGCAGGTCCTGATCTGGCTATGCCATGTGGCTGTGGGGCTACACTAGTTAATATAGCAGGTCCTGATCTGGCTATGCCATGTGGCTACACTAGTTAATATAGCAGGTCCTGATCTGGCTATGCCATGTGGCTGTGGGCTACACTAGTTAATATAGCAGGTCCTGATCTGGCTATGCCATGTGATTGTGGGCTACACTAGTTAATATAGCAGGTCCTGATCTGGCTGTGGGGCTACACTAGTTAATATAGCAGGTCCTGATCTGGCTGTGGGGCTACACTAGTTAATATAGCAGGTCCTGATCTGGCTGTGGGCTACACTAGTTAATATAGCAGGTCCTGATCTGGCTATGCCATGTGGCTGTGGGGCTACACTAGTTAATATAGCAGGTCCTGATCTGGCTATGCCATGTGGCTGTGGGGCTACACTAGTTAATATAGCAGGTCCTGATCTGGCTATGCCATGTGGTTGGTGGGCTACACTAGTTAATATAGCAGGTCCTGATCTGGCTGTGGGGCTACACTAGTTAATATAGCAGGTCCTGATCTGGTTGTGGGCTACACTAGTTAATATAGCAGGTCCTGATCTGGCTGTGGGGCTACACTAGTTAATATAGCAGGTCCTGATCTGGTTGTGGGCTACACTAGTTAATATAGCAGGTCCTGATCTGGTTGTGGGCTACACTAGTTAATATAGCAGGTCCTGATCTGGCTATGCCATGTGGCTGTGGGGCTACACTAGTTAATATAGCAGGTCCTGATCTGGCTATGCCATGTGGCTACACTAGTTAATATAGCAGGTCCTGATCTGGCTGTGGGGCTACACTAGTTAATATAGCAGGTCCTGATCTGGCTGTGGGCTACACTAGTTAATATAGCAGGTCCTGATCTGGCTATGCCATGTGGTTGGTGGGCTACACTAGTTAATATAGCAGGTCCTGATCTGGCTATGCCATGTGGCTACACTAGTTAATATAGCAGGTCCTGATCTGGCTATGCCATGTGGCTACACTAGTTAATATAGCAGGTCCTGATCTGGCTATGCCATGTGGCTGTGGGGCTACACTAGTTAATATAGCAGGTCCTGATCTGGCTGTGGGGCTACACTAGTTAATATAGCAGGTCCTGATCTGGTTGTGGGCTACACTAGTTAATATAGCAGGTCCTGATCTGGCTATGCCATGTGGCTGTGGGGCTACACTAGTTAATATAGCAGGTCCTGATCTGGCTGTGGGGCTACACTAGTTAATATAGCAGGTCCTGATCTGGCTATGCCATGTGGCTACACTAGTTAATATAGCAGGTCCTGATCTGGCTATGCCATGTGGGCTACACTAGTTAATATAGCAGGTCCTGATCTGGCTATGCCATATGGCTGTGGGCTACACTAGTTAATATAGCAGGTCCTGATCTGGCTATGCCATGTGGCTACACTAGTTAATATAGCAGGTCCTGATCTGGCTATGCCATGTGGCTGTGGGGCTACACTAGTTAATATAGCAGGTCCTGATCTGGCTATGCCATGTGGCTGTGGGGCTACACTAGTTAATATAGCAGGTCCTGATCTGGCTATGCCATGTGGCTGTGGGGCTACACTAGTTAATATAGCAGGTCCTGATCTGGCTGTGGGGCTACACTAGTTAATATAGCAGGTCCTGATCTGGCTATGCCATGTGGTTGTGGGTTACACTAGTTAATATAGCAGGTCCTGATCTGGCTGTGGGCTACACTAGTTAATATAGCAGGTCCTGATCTGGCTGTGGGCTACACTAGTTAATATAGCAGGTCCTGATCTGGCTATGCCATGTGGCTGTGGGGCTACACTAGTTAATATAGCAGGTCCTGATCTGGCTGTGGGCTACACTAGTTAATATAGCAGGTCCTGATCTGGCTGTGGGGCTACACTAGTTAATATAGCAGGTCCTGATCTGGCTATGCCATGTGGTTGTGGGCTACACTAGTTAATATAGCAGGTCCTGATCTGGCTGTGGGGCTACACTAGTTAATATAGCAGGTCCTGATCTGGCTATGCCATGTGGCTGTGGGGCTACACTAGTTAATATAGCAGGTCCTGATCTGGCTATGCCATGTGGCTACACTAGTTAATATAGCAGGTCCTGATCTGGCTATGCCATGTGGCTGTGGGGCTACACTAGTTAATATAGCAGGTCCTGATCTGGCTATGCCATGTGGTTGGTGGGCTACACTAGTTAATATAGCAGGTCCTGATCTGGCTATGCCATGTGGCTGTGGGGCTACACTAGTTAATATAGCAGGTCCTGATCTGGCTATGCCATGTGGCTGTGGGGCTACACTAGTTAATATAGCAGGTCCTGATCTGGCTGTGGGGCTACACTAGTTAATATAGCAGGTCCTGATCTGGCTATGCCATGTGGCTACACTAGTTAATATAGCAGGTCCTGATCTGGCTATGCCATGTGGCTGTGGGGCTACACTAGTTAATATAGCAGGTCCTGATCTGGCTATGCCATGTGGCTGTGGGGCTACACTAGTTAATATAGCAGGTCCTGATCTGGCTATGCCATGTGGCTGTGGGGCTACACTAGTTAATATAGCAGGTCCTGATCTGGCTGTGTGGCTACACTAGTTAATATAGCAGGTCCTGATCTGGCTATGCCATGTGGTTGTGGGTTACACTAGTTAATATAGCAGGTCCTGATCTGGCTATGCCATGTGGCTACACTAGTTAATATAGCAGGTCCTGATCTGGCTATGCCATGTGGTTGTGGGCTACACTAGTTAATATAGCAGGTCCTGATCTGGCTGTGGGCTACACTAGTTAATATAGCAGGTCCTGATCTGGCTGTGGGCTACACTAGTTAATATAGCAGGTCCTGATCTGGCTATGCCATGTGGCTGTGGGGCTACACTAGTTAATATAGCAGGTCCTGATCTGGCTGTGGGGCTACACTAGTTAATATAGCAGGTCCTGATCTGGCTATGCCATGTGGCTGTGGGGCTACACTAGTTAATATAGCAGGTCCTGATCTGGCTATGCCATGTGGCTGTGGGCTACACTAGTTAATATAGCAGGTCCTGATCTGGCTATGCCATGTGGCTACACTAGTTAATATAGCAGGTCCTGATCTGGCTATGCCATGTGGCTACACTAGTTAATATAGCAGGTCCTGATCTGGCTATGCCATGTGGCTGTGGGCTACACTAGTTAATATAGCAGGTCCTGATCTGGCTATGCCATGTGGCTACACTAGTTAATATAGCAGGTCCTGATCTGGCTGTGGGGCTACACTAGTTAATATAGCAGGTCCTGATCTGGCTCTGCCATGTGGTTGGTGGGCTACACTAGTTAATATAGCAGGTCCTGATCTGGCTATGCCATGTGGCTGTGGGGCTACACTAGTTAATATAGCAGGTCCTGATCTGGCTCTGCCATGTGGCTGTGGGCTACACTAGTTAATATAGCAGGTCCTGATCTGGCTGTGCCATGTGGCTGTGGGGCTACACTAGTTAATATAGCAGGTCCTGATCTGGCTATGCCATGTGGCTGTGGGCTACACTAGTTAATATAGCAGGTCCTGATCTGGCTATGCCATGTGGCTGTGGGGCTACACTAGTTAATATAGCAGGTCCTGATCTGGCTTTGCCATGTGGCTGTGGGCTACACTAGTTAATATAGCAGGTCCTGATCTGGCTCTGCCATGTGGCTGTGGGGCTACACTAGTTAATATAGCAGGTCCTGATCTGGCTATGCCATGTGGCTGTGGGGCTACACTAGTTAATATAGCAGGTCCTGATCTGGCTATGCCATGTGGCTACACTAGTTAATATAGCAGGTCCTGATCTGGCTATGCCATGTGGCTGTGGGGCTACACTAGTTAATATAGCAGGTCCTGATCTGGCTATGCCATGTGGCTGTGGGCGACACTAGTTAATATAGCAGGTCCTGATCTGGCTGTGGGCTACACTAGTTAATATAGCAGGTCCTGATCTGGCTGTGGGCGACACTAGTTAATATAGCAGGTCCTGATCTGGCTGTGGGCTACACTAGTTAATATAGCAGGTCCTGATCTGGCTATGCCATGTGGCTGTGGGCTACACTAGTTAATATAGCAGGTCCTGATCTGGTTGTGGGGCTACACTAGTTAATATAGCAGGTCCTGATCTGGCTGTGGGGCGACACTAGTTAATATAGCAGGTCCTGATCTGGCTATGCCATCTGGCTGTGGGCTACACTAGTTAATATAGCAGGTCCTGATCTGGCTGTGGGCTACACTAGTTAATATAGCAGGTCCTGATCTGGCTGTGGGCTACACTAGTTAATATAGCAGGTCCTGATCTGGCTATGCCATGTGGCTGTGGGGCTACACTAGTTAATATAGCAGGTCCTGATCTGGCTATGCCATGTGGTTGTGGGGCTACACTAGTTAATATAGCAGGTCCTGATCTGGCTGTGGGCGACACTAGTTAATATAGCAGGTCCTCATCTGGCTATGCCATGTGGCGACACTAGTTAATATAGCAGGTCCTCATCTGGCTATGCCATGTGGTTGGTGGGCTACACTAGTTAATATAGCAGGTCCTGATCTGGCTATGCCATGTGGCTGTGGGCTACACTAGTTAATATAGCAGGTCCTGATCTGGCTGTGGGCTACACTAGTTAATATAGCAGGTCCTGATCTGGCTATGCCATGTGGCTGTGGAGCTACACTAGTTAATATAGCAGGTCCTGATCTGGCTGTGGGGCTACACTAGTTAATATAGCAGGTCCTGATCTGGCTATGCCATGTGGCTGTGGGGCTACACTAGTTAATATAGCAGGTCCTGATCTGGCTATGCCATGTGGCTGTGGGGCTACACTAGTTAATATAGCAGGTCCTGATCTGGCTATGCCATGTGGCTACACTAGTTAATATAGCAGGTCCTGATCTGGCTATGCCATGTGGCTGTGGGGCTACACTAGTTAATATAGCAGGTCCTGATCTGGCTATGCCATGTGGCTGTGGGGCTACACTAGTTAATATAGCAGGTCCTGATCTGGCTGTGGGGCTACACTAGTTAATATAGCAGGTCCTGATCTGGCTATGCCATGTGGCTGTGGGGCTACACTAGTTAATATAGCAGGTCCTGATCTGGCTGTGGGGCTACACTAGTTAATATAGCAGGTCCTGATCTGGCTATGCCATGTGGCTACACTAGTTAATATAGCAGGTCCTGATCTGGCTGTGGGCTACACTAGTTAATATAGCAGGTCCTGATCTGGCTGTGGGGCTACACTAGTTAATATAGCAGGTCCTGATCTGGCTATGCCATGTGGCTGTGGGGCGACACTAGTTAATATAGCAGGTCCTGATCTGGCTGTGGGCTACACTAGTTAATATAGCAGGTCCTGATCTGGCTATGCCATGTGGCTGTGGGGCTACACTAGTTAATATAGCAGGTCCTGATCTGGCTATGCCATGTGGCTGTGGGGCTACACTAGTTAATATAGCAGGTCCTGATCTGGCTGTGGGCTACACTAGTTAATATAGCAGGTCCTGATCTGGCTTTGCCATGTGGCTGTGGGGCTACACTAGTTAATATAGCAGGTCCTGATCTGGCTATGCCATGTGGCTACACTAGTTAATATAGCAGGTCCTGATCTGGCTTTGCCATGTGGTTGTGGGGCTACACTAGTTAATATAGCAGGTCCTGATCTGGCTGTGGGGCTACACTAGTTAATATAGCAGGTCCTGATCTGGCTATGCCATGTGGCTGTGGGGCTACACTAGTTAATATAGCAGGTCCTGATCTGGCTGTGGGCTACACTAGTTAATATAGCAGGTCCTGATCTGGCTATGCCATGTGGCTGTGGGGCTACACTAGTTAATATAGCAGGTCCTGATCTGGCTATGCCATGTGGCTGTGGGCTACACTAGTTAATATAGCAGGTCCTGATCTGGCTGTGGGCTACACTAGTTAATATAGCAGGTCCTGATCTGGCTATGCCATGTGGCTACACTAGTTAATATAGCAGGTCCTGATCTGGCTATGCCATGTGGCTGTGGGGCTACACTAGTTAATATAGCAGGTCCTGATCTGGCTATGCCATGTGGCTGTGGGCTACACTAGTTAATATAGCAGGTCCTGATCTGGCTGTGGGCTACACTAGTTAATATAGCAGGTCCTGATCTGGCTATGCCATGTGGCTGTGGGCTACACTAGTTAATATAGCAGGTCCTGATCTGGCTATGCCATGTGGCTGTGGGCTACACTAGTTAATATAGCAGGTCCTGATCTGGCTATGCCATGTGGCTGTGGGGCTACACTAGTTAATATAGCAGGTCCTGATCTGGCTATGCCATGTGGCTACACTAGTTAATATAGCAGGTCCTGATCTGGCTATGGGGCTACACTAGTTAATATAGCAGGTCCTGATCTGGCTATGCCATGTGGCTGTGGGCTACACTAGTTAATATAGCAGGTCCTGATCTGGCTATGCCATGTGGCTGTGGGGCTACACTAGTTAATATAGCAGGTCCTGATCTGGCTATGCCATGTGGCTGTGGGGCTACACTAGTTAATATAGCAGGTCCTGATCTGGCTATGCCATGTGGCTGTGGGGCTACACTAGTTAATATAGCAGGTCCTGATCTGGCTGTGGGCTACACTAGTTAATATAGCAGGTCCTGATCTGGCTATGCCATGTGGCTGTGGGGCTACACTAGTTAATATAGCAGGTCCTGATCTGGCTATGCCATGTGGTTGTGGGTTACACTAGTTAATATAGCGGGTCCTGATCTGGCTGTGCCATGTGGCTGTGGGGCTACACTAGTTAATATAGCAGGTCCTGATCTGGCTATGCCATGTGGCTACACTAGTTAATATAGCAGGTCCTGATCTGGTTGTGGGCTACACTAGTTAATATAGCAGGTCCTGATCTGGCTATGCCATGTGGTTGTGGGTTACACTAGTTAATATAGCAGGTCCTGATCTGGCTATGCCATGTGGCTACACTAGTTAATATAGCAGGTCCTGATCTGGCTGTGGGCTACACTAGTTAATATAGCAGGTCCTGATCTGGCTATGCCATGTGGCTACACTAGTTAATATAGCAGGTCCTGATCTGGCTATGCCATGTGACTGTGGGGCTACACTAGTTAATATAGCAGGTCCTGATCTGGCTATGCCATGTGGCTGTGGGCTACACTAGTTAATATAGCAGGTCCTGATCTGGCTATGCCATGTGGCTGTGGGGCGACACTAGTTAATATAGCAGGTCCTGATCTGGCTATGCCATGTGGCTGTGGGCTACACTAGTTAATATAGCAGGTCCTGATCTGGCTGTGCCATGTGGCTGTGGGGCTACACTAGTTAATATAGCAGGTCCTGATCTGGCTGTGGGCTACACTAGTTAATATAGCAGGTCCTGATCTGGTTGTGGGGCTACACTAGTTAATATAGCAGGTCCTGATCTGGCTGTGGGGCTACACTAGTTAATATAGCAGGTCCTGATCTGGTTGGTGGGCTACACTAGTTAATATAGCAGGTCCTGATCTGGCTGTGGGGCTACACTAGTTAATATAGCAGGTCCTGATCTGGCTATGCCATGTGGTTGTGGGTTACACTAGTTAATATAGCAGGTCCTGATCTGGCTGTGGGGCTACACTAGTTAATATAGCAGGTCCTGATCTGGTTGTGGGGCTACACTAGTTAATATAGCAGGTCCTGATCTGGATGTGGGCTACACTAGTTAATATAGCAGGTCCTGATCTGGCTATGCCATGTGGCTGTGGGCTACACTAGTTAATATAGCAGGTCCTGATCTGGCTGTGGGGCTACACTAGTTAATATAGCAGGTCCTGATCTGGCTGTGGGGCTACACTAGTTAATATAGCAGGTCCTGATCTGGCTGTGAGCTACACTAGTTAATATAGCAGGTCCTGATCTGGCTATGCCATGTGGCTGTGGGCTACACTAGTTAATATAGCAGGTCCTGATCTGGCTGTGGGGCTACACTAGTTAATATAGCAGTTCCTGATCTGGCTGTGGGCTACACTAGTTAATATAGCAGGTCCTGATCTGGCTGTGGGCTACACTAGTTAATATAGCAGGTCCTGATCTGGCTGTGCCATGTGGTTGTGGGGCTACACTAGTTAATATAGCAGGTCCTGATCTGGCTGTGGGGCTACACTAGTTAATATAGCAGGTCCTGATCTGGCTATGCCATGTGGCTACACTAGTTAATATAGCAGGTCCTGATCTGGTTGTGGGGCTACACTAGTTAATATAGCAGGTCCTGATCTGGCTGTGGGCTACACTAGTTAATATAGCAGGTCCTGATCTGGCTATGCCATGTGGTTGTGGGGCTACACTAGTTAATATAGCAGGTCCTGATCTGGCTGTGGGCTACACTAGTTAATATAGCAGGTCCTGATCTGGCTATGCCATGTGGTTGTGGGGCTACACTAGTTAATATAGCAGGTCCTGATCTGGCTATGCCATGTGGCGACACTAGTTAATATAGCAGGTCCTGATCTGGCTATGCCATGTGGGCTACACTAGTTAATATAGCAGGTCCTGATCTGGCTTTGCCATGTGGCTACACTAGTTAATATAGCAGGTCCTGATCTGGCTGTGGGGCTACACTAGTTAATATAGCAGGTCCTGATCTGGCTATGCCATGTGGCTACACTAGTTAATATAGCAGGTCCTGATCTGGCTATGCCATGTGGCTGTGGGCGACACTAGTTAATATAGCAGGTCCTGATCTGGCTGTGGGCTACACTAGTTAATATAGCAGGTCCTGATCTGGCTGTGGGCTACACTAGTTAATATAGCAGGTCCTGATCTGGCTATGCCATGTGGTTGTGGGCTACACTAGTTAATATAGCAGGTCCTGATCTGGCTGTGGGGCTACACTAGTTAATATAGCAGGTCCTGATCTGGCTATGCCATGTGGTTGTGGGGCTACACTAGTTAATATAGCAGGTCCTGATCTGGCTTTGCCATGTGGCTACACTAGTTAATATAGCAGGTCCTGATCTGGCTGTGGGGCTACACTAGTTAATATAGCAGGTCCTGATCTGGCTATGCCATGTGGCTGTGGGGCTACACTAGTTAATATAGCAGGTCCTGATCTGGCTGTGGGGCTACACTAGTTAATATAGCAGGTCCTGATCTGGCTGTGGGGCTACACTAGTTAATATAGCAGGTCCTGATCTGGCTATGCCATGTGGCTGTGGGCTACACTAGTTAATATAGCAGGTCCTGATCTGGCTATGCCATATGGCTGTGGGCGACACTAGTTAATATAGCAGGTCCTGATCTGGCTATGCCATGTGGTTGTGGGGCTACACTAGTTAATATAGCAGGTCCTGATCTGGCTATGCCATGTGGCTGTGGGGCTACACTAGTTAATATAGCAGGTCCTGATCTGGCTATGCCATGTGGCTGTGGGGCTACACTAGTTAATATAGCAGGTCCTGATCTGGCTATGCCATCTGGCTACACTAGTTAATATAGCAGGTCCTGATCTGGCTGTGGGCTACACTAGTTAATATAGCAGGTCCTGATCTGGTTGTGGGCTACACTAGTTAATATAGCAGGTCCTGATCTGGTTGTGGGCTACACTAGTTAATATAGCAGGTCCTGATCTGGCTATGCCATGTGGCTACACTAGTTAATATAGCAGGTCCTGATCTGGCTGTGGGCTACACTAGTTAATATAGCAGGTCCTGATCTGGCTCTGCCATGTGGCTATGGGGTTACACTAGTTAATATAGCAGGTCCTGATCTGGCTGTGGGCTACACTAGTTAATATAGCAGGTCCTGATCTGGCTATGCCATGTGGCTGTGGGGCTACACTAGTTAATATAGCAGGTCCTGATCTGGCTATGCCATGTGGCTGTGGGGCTACACTAGTTAATATAGCAGGTCCTGATCTGGCTATGCCATGTGGCTGTGGGGCTACACTAGTTAATATAGCAGGTCCTGATCTGGCTATGCCATGTGGCTGTGGGGCTACACTAGTTAATATAGCAGGTCCTGATCTGGCTGTGGGGCTACACTAGTTAATATAGCAGGTCCTGATCTGGCTGTGGGGCTACACTAGTTAATATAGCAGGTCCTGATCTGGCTGTGCCATGTGGTTGTGGGCTACACTAGTTAATATAGCAGGTCCTGATCTGGCTGTGGGCGACACTAGTTAATATAGCAGGTCCTGATCTGGCTGTGGGCTACACTAGTTAATATAGCAGGTCCTGATCTGGCTATGCCATGTGGATGTGGGCTACACTAGTTAATATAGCAGGTCCTGATCTGGCTATGCCATGTGGCTGTGGGGCTACACTAGTTAATATAGCAGGTCCTGATCTGGCTATGCCATGTGGCTGTGGGCTACACTAGTTAATATAGCAGGTCCTGATCTGGCTGTGGGCTACACTAGTTAATATAGCAGGTCCTGATCTGGCTATGCCATGTGGCTACACTAGTTAATATAGCAGGTCCTGATCTGGCTATGCCATGTGGCTACACTAGTTAATATAGCAGGTCCTGATCTGGCTATGCCATGTGACTGTGGGGCTACACTAGTTAATATAGCAGGTCCTGATCTGGCTATGCCATGTGGCTACACTAGTTAATATAGCAGGTCCTGATCTGGCTGTGGGGCTACACTAGTTAATATAGCAGGTCCTGATCTGGCTGTGGGGCTACACTAGTTAATATAGCAGGTCCTGATCTGGCTATGCCATGTGGTTGGTGGGCTACACTAGTTAATATAGCAGGTCCTGATCTGGCTATGGGCTACACTAGTTAATATAGCAGGTCCTGATCTGGCTGTGCCATGTGGCTGTGGGCTACACTAGTTAATATAGCAGGTCCTGATCTGGCTGTGGGCTACACTAGTTAATATAGCAGGTCCTGATCTGGCTGTGGGCTACACTAGTTAATATAGCAGGTCCTGATCTGGCTATGCCATGTGGCTGTGTGGCTACACTAGTTAATATAGCAGGTCCTGATCTGGCTATGCCATGTGGCTACACTAGTTAATATAGCAGGTCCTGATCTGGCTATGCCATGTGGCTACACTAGTTAATATAGCAGGTCCTGATCTGGCTATGCCATGTGGTTGGTGGGCTACACTAGTTAATATAGCAGGTCCTGATCTGGCTATGCCATGTGGCTGTGGGCTACACTAGTTAATATAGCAGGTCCTGATCTGGCTATGCCATGTGGCTACACTAGTTAATATAGCAGGTCCTGATCTGGCTATGCCATGTGGCTGTGGGGCTACACTAGTTAATATAGCAGGTCCTGATCTGGCTATGCCATGTGGCTGTGGGGCTACACTAGTTAATATAGCAGGTCCTGATCTGGCTGTGGGCTACACTAGTTAATATAGCAGGTCCTGATCTGGCTATGCATTGTGGTTGGTGGGCTACACTAGTTAATATAGCAGGTCCTGATCTGGCTATGCCATGTGGCTGTGGGGCTACACTAGTTAATATAGCAGGTCCTGATCTGGCTATGCCATGTGGCTACACTAGTTAATATAGCAGGTCCTGATCTGGCTATGCCATGTGGCTACACTAGTTAATATAGCAGGTCCTGATCTGGCTATGCCATGTGGCTGTGGGGCTACACTAGTTAATATAGCAGGTCCTGATCTGGCTATGCCATGTGGCTGTGGGGCTACACTAGTTAATATAGCAGGTCCTGATCTGGCTGTGGGCTACACTAGTTAATATAGCAGGTCCTGATCTGGCTATGCCATGTGGCTACACTAGTTAATATAGCAGGTCCTGATCTGGCTATGCCATGTGGCTGTGGGGCTACACTAGTTAATATAGCAGGTCCTGATCTGGCTATGCCATGTGGCTGTGGGGCTACACTAGTTAATATAGCAGGTCCTGATCTGGCTATGCCATGTGGCTGTGGGCTACACTAGTTAATATAGCAGGTCCTGATCTGGCTATGCCATGTGGCTGTGGGGCTACACTAGTTAATATAGCAGGTCCTGATCTGGCTATGCCATGTGACTGTGTGGCTACACTAGTTAATATAGCAGGTCCTGATCTGGCTATGCCATGTGGTTGGTGGGCTACACTAGTTAATATAGCAGGTCCTGATCTGGCTGTGGGCTACACTAGTTAATATAGCAGGTCCTGATCTGGCTATGCCATGTGGCTGTGGGGCTACACTAGTTAATATAGCAGGTCCTGATCTGGCTGTGGGCTACACTAGTTAATATAGCAGGTCCTGATCTGGCTATGCCATGTGGCTGTGGGGCTACACTAGTTAATATAGCAGGTCCTGATCTGGCTGTGGGCTACACTAGTTAATATAGCAGGTCCTGATCTGGCTATGCCATGTGGCTGTGGGGCTACACTAGTTAATATAGCAGGTCCTGATCTGGCTATGCCATGTGGCTACACTAGTTAATATAGCAGGTCCTGATCTGGCTATGCCATGTGGCTGTGGGGCTACACTAGTTAATATAGCAGGTCCTGATCTGGCTATGCCATGTGGCTACACTAGTTAATATAGCAGGTCCTGATCTGGCTATGCCATGTGGCTGTGGGGCTACACTAGTTAATATAGCAGGTCCTGATCTGGCTATGCCATGTGGCTGTGGGGCTACACTAGTTAATATAGCAGGTCCTGATCTGGCTATGCCATGTGGCTGTGGGGCTACACTAGTTAATATAGCAGGTCCTGATCTGGCTATGCCATGTGGCTGTGGGGCTACACTAGTTAATATAGCAGGTCCTGATCTGGCTATGCCATGTGGCTGTGGGGCTACACTAGTTAATATAGCAGGTCCTGATCTGGCTATGCCATGTGGCTGTGGGGCTACACTAGTTAATATAGCAGGTCCTGATCTGGCTATGCCTTGTGGCTGTGGGGCGACACTAGTTAATATAGCAGGTCCTGATCTGGCTGTGGGCTACACTAGTTAATATAGCAGGTCCTGATCTGGCTATGTCATGTGGCTACACTAGTTAATATAGCAGGTCCTGATCTGGCTATGCCATGTGGCTACACTAGTTAATATAGCAGGTCCTGATCTGGCTCTGCCATGTGGCTGTGGGCTACACTAGTTAATATAGCAGGTCCTGATCTGGCTGTGGGGCTACACTAGTTAATATAGCAGGTCCTGATCTGGCTCTGCCATGTGGCTGTGGGCTACACTAGTTAATATAGCAGGTCCTGATCTGGCTGTGGGCTACACTAGTTAATATAGCAGGTCCTGATCTGGCTATGCCATGTGGCTGTGGGCTACACTAGTTAATATAGCAGGTCCTGATCTGGCTATGCCATGTGGCTGTGGGGCTACACTAGTTAATATAGCAGGTCCTGATCTGGCTATGCCATGTGGCTGTGGGGCTACACTAGTTAATATAGCAGGTCCTGATCTGGCTATGCCATGTGGCTGTGGGGCTACACTAGTTAATATAGCAGGTCCTGATCTGGCTATGCCATGTGGCTGTGGGGTTACACTAGTTAATATAGCAGGACCTGATCTGGCTATGCCATGTGGCTGTGGGGTTACACTAGTTAATATAGCAGGACCTGATCTGGCTATGCCATGTGGCTGTGGGGTTACACTAGTTAATATAGCAGGACCTGATCTGGCTCTGCCATGTGGCTGTGGGCTACACTAGTTAATATAGCAGGTCCTGATCTGGCTGTGGGCTACACTAGTTAATATAGCAGGTCCTGATCTGGCTATGCCATGTGGCTGTGGGCTACACTAGTTAATATAGCAGGTCCTGATCTGGCTATGCCATGTGGCTGTGGGGTTACACTAGTTAATATAGCAGGTCCTGATCTGGCTGTGGGGTTACACTAGTTAATATAGCAGGTCCTGATCTGGCTGTGGGGCTACACTAGTTAATATAGCAGGACCTGATCTGGCTATGCCATGTGGTTGTGGGGCTACACTAGTTAATATAGCAGGTCCTGATCTGGCTGTGGGGCTACACTAGTTAATATAGCAGGTCCTGATCTGGCTATGCCATGTGGCTGTGGGCTACACTAGTTAATATAGCAGGTCCTGATCTGGCTATGCCATGTGGCTGTGGGCTACACTAGTTAATATAGCAGGTCCTGATCTGGCTGTGGGGCTACACAAGTTAATATAGCAGGTCCTGATCTGGCTGTGGGGCTACACTAGTTAATATAGCAGGTCCTGATCTGGCTGTGGGGCTACACTAGTTAATATAGCAGGTCCTGATCTGGCTATGCCATGTGGCTGTGGGCTACACTAGTTAATATAGCAGGTCCTGATCTGGCTATGCCATGTGGCTGTGGGCTACACTAGTTAATATAGCAGGTCCTGATCTGGCTGTGGGGCTACACTAGTTAATATAGCAGGTCCTGATCTGGCTGTGGGGCTACACTAGTTAATATAGCAGGTCCTGATCTGGCTGTGGGGCTACACTAGTTAATATAGCAGGTCCTGATCTGGCTATGCCATGTGGCTGTGGGCTACACTAGTTAATATAGCAGGTCCTGATCTGGCTATGCCATGTGGCTGTGGGGCTACACTAGTTAATATAGCAGGTCCTGATCTGGCTGTGGGCTACACTAGTTAATATAGCAGGTCCTGATCTGGCTATGCCATGTGGCTGTGGGGCTACACTAGTTAATATAGCAGGTCCTGATCTGGCTATGCCATGTGGTTGTGGGCTACACTAGTTAATATAGCAGGTCCTGATCTGGCTATGCCATGTGGCTGTGGGGCTACACTAGTTAATATAGCAGGTCCTGATCTGGCTGTGGGCTACACTAGTTAATATAGCAGGTCCTGATCTGGCTGTGGGCTACACTAGTTAATATAGCAGGTCCTGATCTGGCTATGCCATGTGGCTGTGGGGCTACACTAGTTAATATAGCAGGTCCTGATCTGGCTATGCCATGTGGCTACACTAGTTAATATAGCAGGTCCTGATCTGGCTATGCCATGTGGCTGTGGGCTACACTAGTTAATATAGCAGGTCCTGATCTGGCTGTGGGCTACACTAGTTAATATAGCAGGTCCTGATCTGGCTGTGGGCTACACTAGTTAATATAGCAGGTCCTGATCTGGCTGTGGGCTACACTAGTTAATATAGCAGGTCCTGATCTGGCTGTGGGCTACACTAGTTAATATAGCAGGTCCTGATCTGGCTATGCCATGTGGTTGTGGGGCTACACTAGTTAATATAGCAGGTCCTGATCTGGCTATGCCATGTGGCTACACTAGTTAATATAGCAGGTCCTGATCTGGCTATGCCATGTGGCTGTGGGGCTACACTAGTTAATATAGCAGGTCCTGATCTGGCTATGCCATGTGGCTGTGGGGCTACACTAGTTAATATAGCAGGTCCTGATCTGGCTATGCCATGTGGCTGTGGGGCTACACTAGTTAATATAGCAGGTCCTGATCTGGCTATGCCATGTGGCTGTGGGGCTACACTAGTTAATATAGCAGGTCCTGATCTGGCTATGCCATGTGGCTGTGGGGCTACACTAGTTAATATAGCAGGTCCTGATCTGGCTATGCCATGTGGCTGTGGGGCTACACTAGTTAATATAGCAGGTCCTGATCTGGCTATGCCTTGTGGCTGTGGGGCGACACTAGTTAATATAGCAGGTCCTGATCTGGCTGTGGGCTACACTAGTTAATATAGCAGGTCCTGATCTGGCTATGTCATGTGGCTACACTAGTTAATATAGCAGGTCCTGATCTGGCTATGCCATGTGGCTACACTAGTTAATATAGCAGGTCCTGATCTGGCTCTGCCATGTGGCTGTGGGCTACACTAGTTAATATAGCAGGTCCTGATCTGGCTGTGGGGCTACACTAGTTAATATAGCAGGTCCTGATCTGGCTCTGCCATGTGGCTGTGGGCTACACTAGTTAATATAGCAGGTCCTGATCTGGCTGTGGGCTACACTAGTTAATATAGCAGGTCCTGATCTGGCTATGCCATGTGGCTGTGGGCTACACTAGTTAATATAGCAGGTCCTGATCTGGCTATGCCATGTGGCTGTGGGGCTACACTAGTTAATATAGCAGGTCCTGATCTGGCTATGCCATGTGGCTGTGGGGCTACACTAGTTAATATAGCAGGTCCTGATCTGGCTATGCCATGTGGCTGTGGGGCTACACTAGTTAATATAGCAGGTCCTGATCTGGCTATGCCATGTGGCTGTGGGGTTACACTAGTTAATATAGCAGGACCTGATCTGGCTATGCCATGTGGCTGTGGGGTTACACTAGTTAATATAGCAGGACCTGATCTGGCTATGCCATGTGGCTGTGGGGTTACACTAGTTAATATAGCAGGACCTGATCTGGCTCTGCCATGTGGCTGTGGGCTACACTAGTTAATATAGCAGGTCCTGATCTGGCTGTGGGCTACACTAGTTAATATAGCAGGTCCTGATCTGGCTATGCCATGTGGCTGTGGGCTACACTAGTTAATATAGCAGGTCCTGATCTGGCTATGCCATGTGGCTGTGGGGTTACACTAGTTAATATAGCAGGTCCTGATCTGGCTGTGGGGTTACACTAGTTAATATAGCAGGTCCTGATCTGGCTGTGGGGCTACACTAGTTAATATAGCAGGACCTGATCTGGCTATGCCATGTGGTTGTGGGGCTACACTAGTTAATATAGCAGGTCCTGATCTGGCTGTGGGGCTACACTAGTTAATATAGCAGGTCCTGATCTGGCTATGCCATGTGGCTGTGGGCTACACTAGTTAATATAGCAGGTCCTGATCTGGCTATGCCATGTGGCTGTGGGCTACACTAGTTAATATAGCAGGTCCTGATCTGGCTGTGGGGCTACACAAGTTAATATAGCAGGTCCTGATCTGGCTGTGGGGCTACACTAGTTAATATAGCAGGTCCTGATCTGGCTGTGGGGCTACACTAGTTAATATAGCAGGTCCTGATCTGGCTATGCCATGTGGCTGTGGGCTACACTAGTTAATATAGCAGGTCCTGATCTGGCTATGCCATGTGGCTGTGGGCTACACTAGTTAATATAGCAGGTCCTGATCTGGCTGTGGGGCTACACTAGTTAATATAGCAGGTCCTGATCTGGCTGTGGGGCTACACTAGTTAATATAGCAGGTCCTGATCTGGCTGTGGGGCTACACTAGTTAATATAGCAGGTCCTGATCTGGCTATGCCATGTGGCTGTGGGCTACACTAGTTAATATAGCAGGTCCTGATCTGGCTATGCCATGTGGCTGTGGGGCTACACTAGTTAATATAGCAGGTCCTGATCTGGCTGTGGGCTACACTAGTTAATATAGCAGGTCCTGATCTGGCTATGCCATGTGGCTGTGGGGCTACACTAGTTAATATAGCAGGTCCTGATCTGGCTATGCCATGTGGTTGTGGGCTACACTAGTTAATATAGCAGGTCCTGATCTGGCTATGCCATGTGGCTGTGGGGCTACACTAGTTAATATAGCAGGTCCTGATCTGGCTGTGGGCTACACTAGTTAATATAGCAGGTCCTGATCTGGCTGTGGGCTACACTAGTTAATATAGCAGGTCCTGATCTGGCTATGCCATGTGGCTGTGGGGCTACACTAGTTAATATAGCAGGTCCTGATCTGGCTATGCCATGTGGCTACACTAGTTAATATAGCAGGTCCTGATCTGGCTATGCCATGTGGCTGTGGGCTACACTAGTTAATATAGCAGGTCCTGATCTGGCTGTGGGCTACACTAGTTAATATAGCAGGTCCTGATCTGGCTGTGGGCTACACTAGTTAATATAGCAGGTCCTGATCTGGCTATGCCATGTGGTTGTGGGGCTACACTAGTTAATATAGCAGGTCCTGATCTGGCTGTGGGGCTACACTAGTTAATATAGCAGGTCCTGATCTGGCTATGCCATGTGGTTGTGGGGCTACACTAGTTAATATAGCAGGTCCTGATCTGGCTGTGGGGCTACACTAGTTAATATAGCAGGTCCTGATCTGGCTATGCCATCTGGCTGTGGGCTACACTAGTTAATATAGCAGGTCCTGATCTGGCTGTGGGGCTACACTAGTTAATATAGCAGGTCCTGATCTGGCTGTGGGGCTACACTAGTTAATATAGCAGGTCCTGATCTGGCTATGCCATCTGGCTGTGGGCTACACTAGTTAATATAGCAGGTCCTGATCTGGCTGTGGGGCTACACTAGTTAATATAGCAGGTCCTGATCTGGCTGTGGGGCTACACTAGTTAATATAGCAGGTCCTGATCTGGCTATGCCATCTGGCTGTGGGCTACACTAGTTAATATAGCAGGTCCTGATCTGGTTGTGGGGCTACACTAGTTAATATAGCAGGTCCTGATCTGGCTGTGGGGCTACACTAGTTAATATAGCAGGTCCTGATCTGGCTATGCCATCTGGCTGTGGGCTACACTAGTTAATATAGCAGGTCCTGATCTGGCTGTGCCATGTGGTTGTGGGCTACACTAGTTAATATAGCAGGTCCTGATCTGGCTTTGCCATGTGGCTGTGGGGCTACACTAGTTAATATAGCAGGTCCTGATCTGGCTTTGCCATGTGGCTGTGGGGCTACACTAGTTAATATAGCAGGTCCTGATCTGGCTATGCCATGTGGCTACACTAGTTAATATAGCAGGTCCTGATCTGGCTGTGGGCTACACTAGTTAATATAGCAGGTCCTGATCTGGCTTTGCCATGTGGCTGTGGGGCTACACTAGTTAATATAGCAGGTCCTGATCTGGCTTTGCCATGTGGCTGTGGGGCTACACTAGTTAATATAGCAGGTCCTGATCTGGCTGTGGGCGACACTAGTTAATATAGCAGGTCCTGATCTGGCTGTGGGGCTACACTAGTTAATATAGCAGGTCCTGATCTGGCTATGCCATGTGGCGACACTAGTTAATATAGCAGGTCCTGATCTGGCTATGGGCTACACTAGTTAATATAGCAGGTCCTGATCTGGCTGTGGGGCTACACTAGTTAATATAGCAGGTCCTGATCTGGCTATGCCATGTGGCTGTGGGGCTACACTAGTTAATATAGCAGGTCCTGATCTGGCTGTGGGGCTACACTAGTTAATATAGCAGGTCCTGATCTGGCTATGCCATGTGGCGACACTAGTTAATATAGCAGGTCCTGATCTGGCTATGGGCTACACTAGTTAATATAGCAGGTCCTGATCTGGCTGTGGGGCTACACTAGTTAATATAGCAGGTCCTGATCTGGCTATGCCATGTGGCTGTGGGGCTACACTAGTTAATATAGCAGGTCCTGATCTGGCTGTGGGGCTACACTAGTTAATATAGCAGGTCCTGATCTGGCTATGCCATGTGGCTGTGGGGCTACACTAGTTAATATAGCAGGTCCTGATCTGGCTATGCCATGGGGCTACACTAGTTAATATAGCAGGTCCTGATCTGGCTATGCCATGTGGCTGTGGGGCTACACTAGTTAATATAGCAGGTCCTGATCTGGCTATGCCATGTGGCTGTGGGCTACACTAGTTAATATAGCAGGTCCTGATCTGGCTGTGGGGCTACACTAGTTAATATAGCAGGTCCTGATCTGGCTGTGGGGCTACACTAGTTAATATAGCAGGTCCTGATCTGGCTATGCCATATGGTTGTGGGCTACACTAGTTAATATAGCAGGTCCTGATCTGGCTATGCCATGTGGCTGTGGGGCTACACTAGTTAATATAGCAGGTCCTGATCTGGTTGTGGGCTACACTAGTTAATATAGCAGGTCCTGATCTGGCTATGCCATGTGGCTGTGGGGCTACACTAGTTAATATAGCAGGTCCTGATCTGGCTGTGGGGCTACACTAGTTAATATAGCAGGTCCTGATCTGGCTGTGGGCTACACTAGTTAATATAGCAGGTCCTGATCTGGCTATGCCATCTGGCTGTGGGCTACACTAGTTAATATAGCAGGTCCTGATCTGGCTATGCCATGTGGTTGTGGGTTACACTAGTTAATATAGCAGGTCCTGATCTGGCTGTGGGCGACACTAGTTAATATAGCAGGTCCTGATCTGGCTGTGGGGCTACACTAGTTAATATAGCAGGTCCTGATCTGGCTATGCCATGTGGCTGTGGGGCTACACTAGTTAATATAGCAGGTCCTGATCTGGCTTTGCCATGTGGCTACACTAGTTAATATAGCAGGTCCTGATCTGGCTATGCCATGTGGTTGTGGGTTACACTAGTTAATATAGCAGGTCCTGATCTGGCTGTGGGCGACACTAGTTAATATAGCAGGTCCTGATCTGGCTGTGGGGCTACACTAGTTAATATAGCAGGTCCTGATCTGGCTGTGCCATGTGGTTGTGGGGCTACACTAGTTAATATAGCAGGTCCTGATCTGGCTGTGGGGCTACACTAGTTAATATAGCAGGTCCTGATCTGGCTGTGGGCTACACTAGTTAATATAGCAGGTCCTGATCTGGCTATGCCATGTGGCTGTGGGCTACACTAGTTAATATAGCAGGTCCTGATCTGGCTATGCCATATGGCTGTGGGCGACACTAGTTAATATAGCAGGTCCTGATCTGGCTGTGGGGCTACACTAGTTAATATAGCAGGTCCTGATCTGGCTATGCCATGTGGCTGTGGGGCTACACTAGTTAATATAGCAGGTCCTGATCTGGCTGTGGGCTACACTAGTTAATATAGCAGGTCCTGATCTGGCTATGCCATGTGGCTGTGGGGCTACACTAGTTAATATAGCAGGTCCTGATCTGGCTGTGCCATGTGGTTGTGGGCGACACTAGTTAATATAGCGGACAAGACTTGCTTAGAATTCGGTGGCATTATTTTATAGTATGAAGAAAATTGAACAAAGCTGAATAAATAAATGATATTTTCTCCAAACGATTTGAGGGAGTTGATACATCTGGCTGTTGTGTTGAGCGGTTAAACAAATTGGTCGTCCTTTATCCTTAACTTAGAGCTCATGTATCTTCAGTAGTTCTACAGTACGTGTTGATTTTTAATACATTGTAAAGCTGCATGATGCGACTAACGACGATTTGAAAAAAAGTCGCTTGAAAAGGCATGCACTCTGCTTTGTTTTTGTTGTTGCACAGGCTGTACACACGTCAGTCAATTTGACAAGCACTTGATAATGCCTCGAATTTCACTGCGGCGTCGCCTTCGTGTGGCTGTAATGCTAGTGGCCGGTGTGCCCTTCTCCATGACCTCTGTGCACTCTGAAGAAAATAACATGGCTCCCCATCACGTGATCAGGTCTTTCTCACAGGCTACAAGTGAAGACAGACACGTCGGGGACGCCTTATCCAATTCCACATTTACTTTTCGTCAGCCAACAAGATGAGTTGGCCTAACGAACAGCAAAAACACTAGCCTACGTCAATCTACTAACCGCTATTGTACAAAAGTCGACCTATTTAATTGTTCGATAAATAAATATTCTAAACCGTCTTGGACGGCAGTGGGATGCGATAGATCCCAAATTAATACAACCACTAGCATCAAAAACAAACTTGAAACTCACGCGTTGCCTATGTATGCCAGTTAGGCTCTACACCCCTTGTAAAGCAGAATAATGTGCTTAAAATTTCTAAAGTTATTTGGCCACTTTAGTTGTGATACAAACCTTATTAAAAAACATGCAGGCCTATGGGCTAGGCTACATGAGCTGTGCGACTATGATTAGAAACGCTGGGCACCATTCACAAGTGATAATATATCATTCATTGGCTAATATTGCCAACCATCAGACTAAACTTGATTTAAACAAAGCTGCTTCTACAAAGTATTGACTCAGGGATGTGAGAATACTTATGTAAATTATATATTTTGTGTTTCATTTTCAATACAATTGCAAAAAATAAACTTTTAATCCATCTTGAATTCAGGCTGTATCCAAATGTTATTTATTTTATCTTTATTCAACTAGGCAAGTCAGTTAAGAACAAATTCATATTTTACAATGACGGCCTAGGAACAAGTCAGCTCGGGGGATACGATCTTGCCACCTTTCGTTTACTAGTCCAACGGCTCTAACCACTATGCTACGCTGCCGCCCCAAATGTGGAATAAGTCCTGAATAGTTTCCGAAGGCACTGTGTAGCAGCTTGTTTCAGAGCTTTCTCCCTGAAACTAATCCATCCATTTCAGTCCATCTACTAGGCGTACCATTTATCGGTGATGTTATGTTTTGATGTGGAAGCTCCGAGGTACGCGGTGGAAATCGCTAAGCAGACACCCTGTATCACTTTATCAGAACGGACGTGATCAACGACGGCCGAAACATAGTTTTGTCTAAACAACCGCGCGATTAGTTCGATAGAGGACAAATAGGGCAACGCAGAGCTGGCGCTACAGGGTGGGGGAGACTTCTAGAATCATTTTGGATGCTTTAAATTCTTTTGACCAGCAGGTGGCACTAGTGGAGATGATTTACATAATAGTGGTTGTGCAATTTTGGAAAAATAATTTGGCTAACAGTTTTTTTCCTCACATCAGTGGTATCAAGTGATGCCATCCAACATGGAGGAAAATAGCCCTCAGCCGATTGGGTCAGTTACAGCTTCAGACGGTTGAGAGAAACAACACACAATGTGCTAACTGTTAGCCTATTCTAAATATGATAGAGAAGTGTTTTATACCAGCTTGGCGGGGGGGGGGGGGGGGGGGGGGGGGGGGGGCAAAGGGACAGAGTCAGCTGGGGGGGGGGGGGGGGGGCAGAGGACAGAGTCAGCTGGGGGGGGGCAGAGGACAGAGTCAGCTGGGGGGGGGCAGAGGACAGAGTCAGCTGGGGGGGGGCAGAGGACAGAGTCAGCTGGGGGGGGGGGGGCTGGGGCAGAGGACAGAGTCAGCTTTGCTCTGTAGCGTAGGGGCCGTTGACGGGTAGCTACCCTGGAAAATGTCTTGAGACAGTGGACATGGTCTCTTACGTAGGGATAATACTGGGTGACCCCCTTCAGGGTCAGGGTACACGGGGTTACAGCGATAAGGGGTTAAGGCGATAGTACTCACCCTGGAGAAGAGTGTGTTGAGACAGTGGACCTTCTGTCTCTCTGTAACGTAGGCGTAATACTGGGTGACCCCCTTCAGGGTCAGCTCCTCCATCAGGTTGATCTCGTAGGGCTTGGACAGGTGGGAGTTCTGAGACACAGGAAGTAACACCACATTGAGACTGCTCGTGAGGGTGGCTCGTTCATGACCCCAACTACGTCGTTGATGTTCGTGAAGCGGGAAGACGTCCCGCTGTGTTTTGTTAGTCCATCATTAATATTTTAACTATAACAAAAATATACAAAAGCAAGACGATGGAAAGCCCTTCTATATTCTATTACAGAGTCGAAATTCACAACTTAAGCGTTTTACTGCACATACATCAGGACTGTATAAATCAATACAGGGCTTTCGTTGTTCACAGACGCAGACTAAACGATGATCTAGGCTAGTCCAACCCCCGAAAAAGGCCCCATTAAATCAGAATCCAGGATTTACCATGAACTTCTGCACGCTGAGAGGGAAAGTAGCAGAGTAGAGCAGAATCTGTCTCTGTTTGGGCAGGTAGCTCAATACCTCTTCCATCATCACCACAAAGTCCTGGGACAGCAGCTTGTCTGCCTGGGGGGACAGACAGAGACATAACGACGTAATGGATCTACAGTTGACTGGTAACTACGGGTAAAGTCACCCAGGTAACAGTTCAGTTGGAGACACCGAGACTAAAGAGAAACACAGCACATGGTAAACGAACACCCACAGCTCACCTCGTCCAGAACAATCATCTGGACCTGATTGACTTTGGCCACGCCCTTCTTAATGAGGTCCAGGATCCTCCCAGGGGTGGCAATCACAACGTGAACTAGAGACAAAAGATTATAACTATTATAAAACACAATCACAACGTGAACTAGAGACAAAAGATTATAACTATCATAAAATACAATCACAACGTGAACTAGAGACAAAAGATTATAACTATTAGAAAACACAATCACAACGTGAACTAGAGACAAAAGATTATAACTATTATAAAACACAATCACAACGTGAACTAGAGACAAAAGATTATAACTATTAGAAAACACAATGTGAACTAGAGACAAAAGATTATAACTATTAGAAAACACAACGTGAACTAGAGACAAAAGATTATAACTATTAGAAAACACAACGTGAACTAGAGACAAAAGATTATAACTATTAGAAAACACAACGTGAACTAGAGACAAAAGATTATAACTATTAGAAAACACAACGTGAACTAGAGACAAAAGATTATAACTATTAGAAAACGCAATCACAACGTGAACTAGAGACAAAAGATTATAACTATTAGAAAACACAATCACAACGTGAACTAGAGACAAAAGATTATAACTATTATAAAACACAATCACAACGTGAACTAGAGACAAAAGATTATAACTATTAGAAAACACAATGTGAACTAGAGACAAAAGATTATAACTATTAGAAAACACAATGTGAACTAGAGACAAAAGATTATAACTATTAGAAAACACAACGTGAACTAGAGACAAAAGATTATAACTATTAGAAAACACAACGTGAACTAGAGACAAAAGATTATAACTATTAGAAAACACAACGTGAACTAGAGACAAAAGATTATAACTATTAGAAAACACAACGTGAACTAGAGACAAAAGATTATAACTATTAGAAAACGCAATCACAATGTGAACTACGAAGAATAATGCAATTGAAAAGATAAGCATCACCATACATTTGAGACTTGAGTCAAGGTGACTTGGTCATTGAATAACACCAAAGTCATGTTTAAATCTAACTTGGCTCTTGGCCAGGTGAGGTGTTACCTGTCTCGTCGAGCCTCATGATGTCATCGCGGAGGTTGGTACCGCCCGTTGTGGCCATGACTTTGACCCCGCCCATGTGTTTGCTGATCTGAATACAGATCTGGCTCACCTGCAAGGCCAGTTCTCTGGTGGGGACGATGCCCATCGCTGGGGGAGGAGAGAACCATACGATGGATCATATATCCCTACGGAAAGTTCTCAGACCCCTTGATTTTTTTTTACACATTTGGTTACGTTACAGCTTTATTCTAAAATGGAGTCAATGAAATAAATCCTCAGCAATCTACACACAAAACCACATTATGACAAAGCAAAAATAGTGGATTTTCTTCTTCTAATTTATATATTTCTTATAAACTTAAGTATCACATTTACAGAAGTATTCAGTCTCTTTACTGAGTACTTTGTTGAAACACTTTTGGCAGCGATTAAAACCAAATACAGCGTACTGATTACTTACAAGGCCTTAACCAACAACACGGTTCAAAATATAAATAATGAATGAGCAACAATAAAATAACAGTAGTGAGGCTATATGCAGGGTGTTACGGTACAGAGTCAATGTGGAGGCTATATACAGGGTGTTACGGTACAGAGTCAATGTGGAGGCTATATACAGGGTGTTACGGTACAGAGTCAATGTGGAGGCTATATACAGGGTGTTACGGTACAGAGTCAATGTGGAGGCTATATACAGGGTATTACGGTACAGAGTCAATGTGGAGACTATATACAGGGTGTTACGGTACAGAGTCAATGTGGAGGCTATATACAGGGTGTTACGGTACAGAGTCAATGTGGAGGCTATATACAGGGTGTTACGGTACAGAGTCAATGTGGAGGCTATATACAGGGTGTTACGGTATAGAGTCAATGTGGAGGCTATATACAGGGGGTACCGGTACAGAGTCAATGTGGAGGCTATATACAGGGTGTTACGGTACAGAGTCAATGTGGAGGCTATATACAGGGTGTTACGGTACAGAGTCAATGTGGAGGCTATATGCAGGGTGTTACGGTACAGAGTCAATGTGGAGGCTATATACAGGGTGTTACGGTACAGAGTCAATGTGGAGGCTATATACAGGGTGTTACGGTACAGAGTCAATGTGGAGGCTATATACAGGGGGTACCGGTACAGAGTCAATGTGGAGACTATATACAGGGGGTACCGGTACAGAGTCAATGTGGAGGCTATATACAGGGTGTTACGGTACAGAGACAATGTGGAGGCTATATACAGGGTGTACCGGTACAGAGTCAATGTGGAGGCTATATACAGGGTGTACCGGTACAGAGTCAATGTGGAGGCTATATACAGGGGGTACCGGTACAGAGTCAATGTGGAGGCTATATACAGGGTGTTACGGTACAGAGTCAATGTGGAGACTATATACAGGGGGTACCGGTACAGAGTCAATGTGGAGGCTATATACAGGGTGTTACGGTACAGAGTCAATGTGGAGGCTATATACAGGGGGTACCGGTACAGAGTCAATGTGGAGGCTATATACAGGGGGTACCGGTACAGAGTCAATGTGGAGGCTATATACAGGGTGTTACGGTACAGAGTCAATGTGGAGGCTATATACAGGGTGTTACGGTACAGAGACAATGTGGAGGCTATATACAGGGTGTTACGGTATAGAGTCAATGTGGAGGCTATATACAGGGGGTACCGGTACAGAGTCAATGTGGAGGCTATATACAGGGGGTACCGGTACAGAGTCAGTGTGGAGGCTATATACAGGGTGTTACGGTACAGAGTCAATGTGGAGGCTATATACAGGGGATACCGGTACAGAGTCAGTGTGGAGGCTATACACAGGGTGTTACGGTACAGAGTCAATGTGGAGGCTATATACAGGGGGGTACCGGTACCGAGTCAATGTGGAGGCTATATACAGGGGCTACCGGTACAGAGTCAATGTGGAGACTATATACAGGGTGTTACGGTACAGAGTCAATGTGGAGGCTATATACAGGGTGTTACGGTACAGAGTCAATGTGGAGACTATATACAGGGTGTTACGGTACAGAGTCAATGTGGAGGCTATATACAGGGGGTACCGATACAGAGTCAATGTGGAGGCTATATACAGGGGGTACCGGTACAGAGTCAATGTGGAGACTATATACAGGGGGTACCGGTACAGAGTCGATGTGGAGGCTATATACAGGGTGTTACGGTACAGAGTCAATGTGGAGACTATATACAGGGGGTACCGGTACCGAGTCAGTGTGGAGGTTATATACAGGGGGTACCGGTACAGAGTCAATGTGGAGGCTGTATACAGGGGGTACCGGTACAGAGTCAATGTGGAGGCTGTATACAGGGGGTACCGGTACAGAGTCAATGTGGAGGCTATATACAGGGGGTACCGGTACAGAGTCAATGTGGAGGCTGTATACAGGGGGTAACGGTACAGAGTCAATGTGGAGGCTATATACAGGGGGTACCGGTACAGAGTCAATGTGGAGACTATATACAGGGGGTACCGGTACAGAGTCAATGTGGAGGCTGTATACAGGGGGTACCGGTACAGAGTCAATGTGGAGGCTGTATACAGGGGGTACCGGGTACAGAGTCAATGTGGAGGCTATATACAGGGGGTACCGGTACAGAGTCAATGTGGAGGCTATATACAGGGGGTACCGGTACAGAGTCAATGTGGAGGCTATATACAGGGGGTACTGGTACAGAGTCAATGTGGAGGCTATATACAGGGGGTACCGGTACAGAGTCAATGTGGAGGCTATATACAGGGTGTTACGGTACAGAGTCAATGTGGAGGCTATATACAGGGGGTACCGGTACAGAGTCAATGTGGAGGCTATATACAGGGTGTTACGGTACAGAGTCAATGTGGAGGCTATATACAGGGGGTACCGGTACAGAGTCAATGTGGAGGCTATATACAGGGGGTACCGGTACAGAGTCAATGTGGAGGCTATATACAGGGGGTACCGGTACAGAGTCAATGTGGAGGCTATATACAGGGTGTTACGGTACAGAGTCAATGTGGAGGCTATATACAGGGGGGTACCGGTACAGAGTCAATGTGGAGGCTATATACAGGGGGTACCGGTACAGAGTCAATGTGGAGGCTATATACAGGGTGTTACGGTACAGAGTCAATGTGGAGGCTATATACAGGGGGTACCGGTACAGAGTCAATGTGGAGACTATATACAGGGGGTACCGGTACAGAGTCGATGTGGAGGCTATATACAGGGTGTTACGGTACAGAGTCAATGTGGAGACTATATACAGGGGGTACCGGTACCGAGTCAGTGTGGAGGTTATATACAGGGGGTACCGGTACAGAGTCAATGTGGAGGCTATATACAGGGGGTACCGGTACAGAGTCAATGTGGAGGCTGTATACAGGGGGTACCGGTACAGAGTCAATGTGGAGGCTATATACAGGAGGTACCGGTACAGAGTCAATGTGGAGGCTATATACAGGGGGTACCGGTACAGAGTCAATGTGGAGGCTATATACAGGGGGTACCGGTACAGAGTCAATGTGGAGGGTATATACAGGGTATTACGTTACAGAGTCAATGTGGAGGCTATACACAGGGTGTTACGGTACAGAGTCAATGTGGAGGCTATATACAGGGGGTACCGGTACAGAGTCAATGTGGAGGCTATATACAGGGGGTACCGGTACAGAGTCAATGTGGAGGCTATATACAGGGGGTACCGGTACAGAGTCAATGTGGAGGCTATATACAGGGTGTTACGGTACAGAGTCAATGTGGAGGCTATATACAGGGGGGTACCGGTACAGAGTCAATGTGGAGGCTATATACAGGGGGTACCGGTACAGAGTCAATGTGGAGGCTATATACAGGGTGTACTGGTACAGAGTCAATGTGGAGGCTATATACAGGGGGGTACCGGTACAGAGTCAATGTGGAGGCTATATACAGGGGGTACCGGTACAGAGTCAATGTGGAGGCTATATACAGGGGGTACTGGTACAGAGTCAATGTGGAGGCTATATACAGGGGGTATTGGTACAGAGTCAATGTGGAGGCTATATACAGGGGGTACCGGTACAGAGTCAATGTGGAGGCTATATACAGGGGGTACCGGTACAGAGTCAATGTGGAGCTATATACAGGGGGTACCGGTACAGAGTCAATGTGGAGGCTATATACAGGGGGTACCGGTACAGAGTCAATGTGGAGGCTATATACAGGGGGTACCGGTACAGAGTCAATGTGGAGGCTATATACAGGGGGTACCGGTACAGAGTCAATGTGGAGGCTGTATACAGGGTGTTACGGTACAGAGTCAATGTGGAGACTATATACAGGGTGTTACGGTACAATGTCAATGTGGAGGCTATATACAGGGGGTACCGGTACAGAGTCAATGTGGAGGCTATATACAGGGGGTACCGGTACAGAGTCAATGTGGAGGCTGTATACAGGGTGTTACGGTACAGAGTCAATGTGGAGACTATATACAGGGTGTTACGGTACAATGTCAATGTGGAGGCTATATACAGGGGGTACCGGTACAGAGTCAATGTGGAGACTATATACAGGGTGTTACGGTACAGAGTCAATGTGGAGGCTATATACAGGGTGTTACGGTACAGAGTCAATGTGGAGGCTATATACAGGGTGTTACAGTACAGAGTCAATGTGGAGGCTGTATACAGGGGGTACTGGTACAGAGTCAATGTGGAGGCTATATACAGGGGGTACCGGTACAGAGTCAATGTGGAGGCTATATACAGGGTGTTACGGTACAGAGTCAATGTGGAGGTTATATACAGGGGGTACCGGTACAGAGTCAATGTGGAGGCTATATACAGGGGGTACCGGTACAGAGTCAATGTGGAGGCTGTATACAGGGGGTACCGGTACAGAGTCAATGTGGAGGCTATATACAGGGGGTACCGGTACAGAGTCAATGTGGAGGCTATATACAGGGGGTACCGGTACAGAGTCAATGTGGAGGCTATATACAGGGTGTTACGGTACAGAGTCAATGTGGAGGCTATATACAGGGTGTTACGGTACAGAGTCAATGTGGAGGCTATATACAGGGGGTACCGGTACAGAGTCAATGTGGAGGCTATATACAGGGGGTACCGGTACAGAGTCAATGTGGAGGCTATATACAGGGGGTACTGGTACAGAGTCAATGTGGAGGCTATATACAGGGGGTACTGGTACAGAGTCAATGTGGAGGCTATATACAGGGTGTTACGGTACAGAGTCAATGTGGAGGCTATATACAGGGGGTACTGGTACAGAGTCAATGTGGAGGCTATATACAGGGGGTATCGGTACAGAGTCAATGTGGAGGCTATATACAGGGGGTACCGGTACAGAGTCAATGTGGAGGCTATATACAGGGTGTTACGGTACAGAGTCAATGTGGAGGCTATATACAGGCGGTACCGGTACAGAGTCAATGTGGAGGCTATATACAGGGTGTTACGGTACAGAGTCAATGTGGAGGCTATATACAGGGTGTTACGGTACAGAGTCAATGTGGAGGCTATATACAGGGGGTACCGGTACAGAGTCAATGTGGAGGCTATATACAGGGTGTTACGGTACAGAGTCAATGTGGAGGCTATATACAGGGGGTACCGGTACAGAGTCAATGTGGAGGCTATATACAGGGGGTACTGGTACAGAGTCAATGTGGAGGCTATATACAGGGTGTTACGGTACAGAGTCAATGTGGAGGCTATATACAGGGTGTTACGGTACAGAGTCAATGTGGAGGCTATATACAGGGGGTACCGGTACAGAGTCAATGTGGAGGCTATATACAGGGGGTACTGGTACAGAGTCAATGTGGAGGCTATATACAGGGTGTTACGGTACAGAGTCAATGTGGAGGCTATATACAGGGGGTACCGGTACAGAGTCAATGTGGAGGCTATATACAGGGGGTACCGGTACAGAGTCAATGTGGAGGCTATATACAGGGTGTTACGGTACAGAGTCAATGTGGAGGCTATATACAGGGTGTTACGGTACAGAGTCAATGTGGAGGCTATATACAGGGGGTACCGGTACAGAGTCAATGTGGAGACTATATACAGGGGGTACCGGTACAGAGTCAATGTGGAGGCTATATACAGGGTGTTACGGTACAGAGTCAATGTGGAGGCTATATACAGGGTGTTACGGTACAGAGTCAATGTGGAGGCTATATACAGGGGGTACCGGTACAGAGTCAGTGTGGAGGCTATATACAGGGTGTTACGGTACAGAGTCAATGTGGAGGCTATATACAGGGGGTACCGGTACAGAGTCAATGTGGAGGCTATATACAGGGTGTTACGGTACAGAGTCAATGTGGAGGCTATATACAGGGTGTACCGGTACAGAGTCAATGTGGAGACTATATACAGGGGGTACCGGTACAGAGTCAATGTGGAGGCTATATACAGGGTGTTACGGTACAGAGTCAATGTGGAGGCTATATACAGGGTGTTACGGTACAGAGTCAATGTGGAGGCTATATACAGGGTGTTACGGTACAGAGTCAATGTGGAGGCTATATACAGGGTATTACGGTACAGAGTCAATGTGGAGACTATATACAGGGTGTTACGGTACAGAGTCAATGTGGAGGCTATATACAGGGTGTTACGGTACAGAGTCAATGTGGAGGCTATATACAGGGTGTTACGGTACAGAGTCAATGTGGAGGCTATATACAGGGGGGACCGGTACAGAGTCAATGTGGAGGCTATATATGTGGATCCAAGTGTCTTATATCCGTTTAAAACAAAAGGCAATGGGCCATAGGTTGAGAGGTGTAATCTCACCTTGTATGCAGTCCTTCTTCAGGTCGATGCGTTCCAATAGGGGAATGAGGTAGGCTCCGCTCTTTCCTGTCCCGTTCTTGGCCCTGGCCAGAATGTCCCTCCCAGACAGCGCTATGGGGATGCTCTCCTCCTAGAGAAGGAGAGGCAACGCGTTAAGAGTCCACTTATCCCCATCGAGAACCCAGGGCCTTGAGGTCTGCCTAAGTCCCAAAATGGCACCTCATTATCTATATTAGTGCCACAGACAAAAGTAGTGCATTACATTAGGGAATAGGGCTCCATTTGGAACACTTCTACACCTTGCTGGTGGTCACCCCCCCCCCCCCTCTCCCTCTAATCAGAGATTCATTCAGACATCTGCTGAGACACCAGGTGAGTGGAATCTCTGGGCCAATCAGTGTCATTCCATTCAAATCAACCAACGAACTACCAAGGAGAAGAGAGAAGCAGCAGCACTGCAGCTCTCAGGGCTCAGACTGGACCGGGCTCAGACTGGACCGGGCTCAGACTGGACCGGGCTCAGACTGGACCGGGCTCAGACTGGACCGGGCTCAGACTGGACCGGGCTCAGACTGGACCGGGCTCAGATTGGACCACCCCCCACCCATTTGGCCCTTATCTTTAATCACTAACAGTTACAGATCCATACAGCCTCCATCCTACTAAACTACACTGTAGCAGTTACAGATCCATACAGCCTCCATCCTACTAAACTACACTGTATCAGTTACAGATCCATACAGCCTCCATCCTACTAAACTACACTGTAGTAGTTACAGATCCATACAGCCTCCATCCTACTAAACTACACTGTAGCAGTTACAGATCCATACAGCCTCCATCCTACTAAACTACACTGTAGCAGTTACAGATCCATACAGCCTCCATCCTACTAAACTACACTGTAGCAGTTACAGATCCATACAGCCTCCATCCTACTAAACTACACTGTAGTAGTTACAGATCCATACAGCCTCCATCCTACTAAACTACACTGTAGCAGTTACAGATCCATACAGCCTCCATCCTACTAAACTACACGTCCAGAGTTACCTTACACAGGTGTTAGGGGCATGCTAGATAGCTAATTAACATAGGTGGTCGCCTCGTCTTCCGTAAACGGCTGTAACGTGATATGGCCATGTGGGAACACTGACCCTGTCAAGGTATGTATCAATCTAACTTTTTATTTTAATTCACACCGATATGAAAAAGGTAAGGTCCATACGTTTCCAAAAACCGGGGTACGTGTTAATGTTCAGATTGAGCGCCGGCGCTCTTACATTAACCTCCCCCTTTACAGAAGACGCCTTCTGCAATGGCTCTTGGGTAATGAAATAGAACAGAGTCATGAACAAGAGCTAATACACATACCATGCAGCGGCTACGTAGCAACATTAGCTCTTAGCGTACCTGTATTGGAGAGGGTTTCTCCCAGCCCATCTCAAAGATGCCCATCAGCAGTTCCCTCTTCAGGCAGTAATCTTCAAACTCATTGCCTTTAGTCGCCGTTACGTCCTGTTGTACATCGGATCAACATCGGATCAACATCGGATCAACATTGAATCAACTTAACATTGATTATAATGAGAGAGAAAATGAGATAAGAACACGACTCCTACTGCACTAGTGTAACATAAGAACCAGACTACTACTGCCCTAGTGTAACAGAGATAAGGACCTGACTACTACTGCCCTAGTGTAACATAAGGACCAGACTACTACTGCCCTAGTGTAACATAAGAACCAGACTACTACTGCCCTAGTGTAACATAAGAACCTGACTACTACTGCCCTAGTGTAACATAAGAACCAGACTACTACTGCCCTAGTGTAACAGAGATAAGGACCTGACTACTACTGCCCTAGTGTAACAGAGATAAGGACCTGACTACTACTGCCCTAGTGTAACATAAGGACCTGACTACTACTGCCCTAGTGTAACATAAGAACCAGACTACTACTGCCCTAGTGTAACAGAGATAAGAACCAGACTACTACTGCCCTAGTGTAACATAAGGACCTGACTACTACTGCCCTAGTGTAACATAAGGACCTGACTACTACTGCCCTAGTGTAACATAAGAACCAGACTACTACTGCCCTAGTGTAACATAAGAACCAGACTACTACTGCCCTAGTGTAACATAAGGACCTGACTACTACTGCCCGAGTGTAACATAGGAACCAGACTACTACTGCCCTAGTGTAACATAAGAACCTGACTACTACTGCCCTAGTGTAACATAAGAACCTGACTACTACTGCCCTAGTGTAACATAAGGACCAGACTACTACTGCCCTAGTGTAACATAAGAACCTGACTACTACTGCCCTAGTGTAACATAAGAACCTGACTACTACTGCCCTAGTGTAACATAAGAACCAGACTACTACTGCCCTAGTGTAACATAAGGACCAGACTACTACTGCCCTAGTGTAACATAAGGACCAGACTACTACTGCCCTAGTGTAACATAAGGACCAGACTACTACTGCCCTAGTGTAACATAAGAACCAGACTACTACTGCCCTGGTGTAACATAAGGACCTGACTACTACTGCCCTAGTGTAACATAAGGACCTGACTACTACTGCCCTAGTGTAACATAAGGACCAGACTACTACTGCCCTAGTGTAACATAAGAACCAGACTACTACTGCCCTAGTGTAACATAAGAACCAGACTACTACTGCCCTAGTGTAACATAAGAACCAGACTACTCCTGCCCTAGTGTAACAGAGATAAGAACCTGACTACTACTGCCCTAGTGTAACATAAGAACCTGACTACTACTGCCCTAGTGTAACAGAGATAAGAACCTGACTACTACTGCCCTAGTGTAACATAAGGACCAGACTACTACTGCCCTAGTGTAACATAAGGACCAGACTACTACTGCCCTAGTGTAACATAAGGACCAGACTACTACTGCCCTAGTGTAACATAAGGACCTGACTACTACTGCCCTAGTGTAACATAAGGACCTGACTACTACTGCCCTAGTGTAACATAAGGACCAGACTACTACTGCCCTAGTGTAACATAAGAACCAGACTACTACTGCCCTAGTGTAACAGAGATAAGGACCTGACTACTACTGCCCTAGTGTAACATAAGGACCAGACTACTACTGCCCTAGTGTAACATAAGAACCAGACTACTACTGCCCTAGTGTAACATAAGAACCTGACTACTGCCCTAGTGTAACATAAGGACCAGACTACTACTGCCCTAGTGTAACATAAGGACCAGACTACTACTGCCCTAGTGTAACAGAGATAAGAACCAGACTACTACTGCCCTAGTGTAACATAACCAGACTACTACTGCCCTAGTGTAACATAAGGACCTGACCACTACTGCCCTAGTGTAACATAAGAACCTGACTACTACTGCCCTAGTGTAACATAAGAACCCGACTACTACTGCCCTAGTGTAACATAAGAACCTGACCACTACTGCCCTAGTGTAACATAAGAACCTGACCACTACTGCCCTAGTGTAACATAAGGACCTGACCACTACTGCCCTAGTGTAACATAAGGACCTGACCACTACTGCCCTAGTGTAACATAAGAACCAGACTACTACTGCCCTAGTGTAACATAAGAACCTGACTACTACTGCCCTAGTGTAACATAAGAACCTGACCACTACTGCCCTAGTGTAACAGAGGAACCTGACTACTACTGCCCTAGTGTAACATAACCAGACTACTACTGCCCTAGTGTAACATAAGAACCTGACTACTACTGCCCTAGTGTAACAGAGGAACCAGACTACTACTGCCCTAGTGCAACAGAGGAACCTGACTACTACTGCCCTAGTGTAACATAACCAGACTACTACTGCCCTAGTGTAACATAAGAACCAGACTACTACTGCCCTAGTGTAACATAACCAGACTACTACTGCCCTAGTGTAACATAAGGACCTGACCACTACTGCCCTAGTGTAACATAAGGACCTGACCACTACTGCCCTAGTGTAACATAAGGACCTGACTACTACTGCCCTAGTGTAACATAAGGACCTGACTACTACTGCCCTAGTGTAACATAAGAACCCGACTACTACTGCCCTAGTGTAACATAACCAGACTACTACTGCCCTAGTGTAACATAACCAGACTACTACTGCCCTAGTGTAACATAAGAACCTGACTACTACTGCCCTAGTGTAACATAGGAACCAGACTACTACTGCCCTAGTGTAACATAGGAACCTGACTACTACTGCCCTAGTGTAACATAGGAACCAGACTACTACTGCCCTAGTGTAATATAAGAACCTGACTACTACTGCCCTAGTGTAACAGAGGAACCAGACTACTACTGCCCTAGTGTAACATAAGAACCCGACTACTACTGCCCTAGTGTAACATAAGAACCTGACTACTACTGCCCTAGTGTAACAGATAAGAACCAGACTACTACTGCCCTAGTGTAACATAAGGACCTGACCACTACTGCCCTAGTGTAACATAAGAACCTGACCACTACTGCCCTAGTGTAACATAAGAACCAGACTACTACTGCCCTAGTGTAACATAAGGACCTGACCACTACTGCCCTAGTGTAACATAAGGACCTGACCACTACTGCCCTAGTGTAACATAAGAACCTGACCACTACTGCCCTAGTGTAACATAAGGACCTGACCACTACTGCCCTAGTGTAACATAAGAACCTGACCACTACTGCCCTAGTGTAACGTAATAACCCGACTACTACTGCCCTAGTGTAACATAAGAACCTGACTACTACTGCCCTAGTGTAACAGAGGAACCAGACTACTACTGCCCTAGTGTAACAGAGGAACCAGACTACTACTGCCCTAGTGTAACAGAGGAACCAGACTACTACTGCCCTAGTGTAACATAACCCGACTACTGCCCTAGTGTAACATAACCAGACTACTACTGCCCTAGTGTAACATAACCAGACTACTACTGCCCTAGTGTAACATAAGAACCCGACTACTACTGCCCTAGTGTAACATAACCCGACTACTACTGCCCTAGTGTAACACAACCCGACTACTACTGCCCTAGTGTAACATAACCAGACTACTACTGCCCTAGTGTAACATAACCAGACTACTACTGCCCTAGTGTAACATAACCAGACTACTACTGCCCTAGTGTAACATAACCAGACTACTACTGCCCTAGTGTAACATAAGGACCTGACTACTACTGCCCTAGTGTAACATAAGGACCTGACTACTACTGCCCTAGTGTAACATAAGAACCCGACTACTACTGCCCTAGTGTAACATAAGGACCAGACTACTACTGCCCTAGTGTAACATAACCAGACTACTACTGCCCTAGTGTAACATAAGAACCTGACTACTACTGCCCTAGTGTAACATAGGAACCAGACTACTACTGCCCTAGTGTAACATAGGAACCTGACTACTACTGCCCTAGTGTAACATAGGAACCAGACTACTACTGCCCTAGTGTAATATAAGAACCTGACTACTACTGCCCTAGTGTAACAGAGGAACCAGACTACTACTGCCCTAGTGTAACATAAGAACCCGACTACTACTGCCCTAGTGTAACATAAGAACCTGACTACTACTGCCCTAGTGTAACAGAGATAAGAACCAGACTACTACTGCCATAGTGTAACATAAGGACCTGACTACTACTGCCCTAGTGTAACATAAGGACCAGACTACTACTGCCCTAGTGTAACATAAGAACCAGACTACTACTGCCCTAGTGTAACATAAGAACCCGACTACTACTGCCCTAGTGTAACATAAGAACCAGACTACTACTGCCCTAGTGTAACATAAGAACCTGACTACTACTGCCCTAGTGTAACATAACCAGACTACTACTGCCCTAGTGTAACATAAGAACCAGACTACTACTGCCCTAGTGTAACATAAGAACCCGACTACTACTGCCCTAGTGTAACATAAGAACCTGACTACTACTGCCCTAGTGTAACATAAGAACCAGACTACTACTGCCCTAGTGTAACATAAGAACCAGACTACTACTGCCCTAGTGTAACATAAGGACCTGACTACTACTGCCCTAGTGTAACATAAGAACCAGACTACTACTGCCCTAGTGTAACATAAGGACCAGACTACTACTGCCCTAGTGTAACATAAGGACCAGACTACTACTGCCCTAGTGTAACATAACCAGACTACTACTGCCCTAGTGTAACATAAGAACCTGACTACTACTGCCCTAGTGTAACATAAGAACCTGACCACTACTGCCCTAGTGTAACATAAGGACCAGACTACTACTGCCCTAGTGTAACATAAGGACCAGACTACTACTGCCCTAGTGTAACATAACCAGACTACTACTGCCCTAGTGTAACATAAGAACCAGACTACTACTGCCCTAGTGTAACATAACCAGACTACTACTGCCCTAGTGTAACATAAGGACCAGACTACTACTGCCCTAGTGTAACATAAGGACCAGACTACTACTGCCCTAGTGTAACATAAGAACCAGACTACTACTGCCCTAGTGTAACATAACCAGACTACTACTGCCCTAGTGTAACATAAGAACCTGACTACTACTGCCCTAGTGTAACATAGGAACCTGACTACTACTGCCCTAGTGTAACATAGGAACCAGACTACTACTGCCCTAGTGTAATATAAGAACCTGACTACTACTGCCCTAGTGTAACAGAGGAACCAGACTACTACTGCCCTAGTGTAACATAACCCGACTACTACTGCCCTAGTGTAACATAAGAACCCGACTACTACTGCCCTAGTGTAACAGAGATAAGAACCAGACTACTACTGCCCTAGTGTAACATAAGGACCTGACTACTACTGCCCTAGTGTAACATAAGGACCAGACTACTACTGCCCTAGTGTAACATAAGAACCCGACTACTACTGCCCTAGTGTAACATAAGAACCCAACTACTACTGCCCTAGTGTAACATAAGAACCAGACTACTACTGCCCTAGTGTAACATAAGAACCTGACTACTACTGCCCTAGTGTAACATAACCAGACTACTACTGCCCTAGTGTAACATAAGAACCAGACTACTACTGCCCTAGTGTAACATAAGAACCCGACTACTACTGCCCTAGTGTAACATAAGAACCAGACTACTACTGCCCTAGTGTAACATAAGAACCAGACTACTACTGCCCTAGTGTAACATAAGAACCAGACTACTACTGCCCTAGTGTAACATAAGGACCTGACTACTACTGCCCTAGTGTAACATAATAACCTGACTACTACTGCCCTAGTGTAACAGAGATAAGGACCTGACTACTACTGCCCTAGTGTAACATAAGAACCTGACTACTACTGCCCTAGTGTAACAGAGATAAGGACCTGACTACTACTGCCCTAGTGTAACATAAGAACCTGACTACTACTGCCCTAGTGTAACAGAGATAAGAACCAGACTACTACTGCCCTAGTGTAACATAACCAGACTACTACTGCCCTAGTGTAACATAACCAGACTACTACTGCCCTAGTGTAACATAAGAACCAGACTACTACTGCCCTAGTGTAACATAACCAGACTACTACTGCCCTAGTGTAACATAAGAACCAGACTACTACTGCCCTAGTGTAACATAAGGACCTGACCACTACTGCCCTAGTGTAACATAAGAACCTGACCACTACTGCCCTAGTGTAACGTAATAACCCGACTACTACTGCCCTAGTGTAACATAAGAACCTGACTACTACTGCCCTAGTGTAACATAAGGACCTGACTACTACTGCCCTAGTGTAACAGAGGAACCAGACTACTACTGCCCTAGTGTAACAGAGGAACCAGACTACTACTGCCCTAGTGTAACAGAGGAACCAGACTACTACTGCCCTAGTGTAACATAACCCGACTACTACTGCCCTAGTGTAACATAACCAGACTACTACTGCCCTAGTGTAACATAAGAACCCGACTACTACTGCCCTAGTGTAACATAAGAACCAGACTACTACTGCCCTAGTGTAACATAACCTGACTACTACTGCCCTAGTGTAACATAACCTGACTACTACTGCCCTAGTGTAACATAACCTGACTACTACTGCCCTAGTGTAACATAACCCGACTACTACTGCCCTAGTGTAACATAACCCGACTACTACTGCCCTAGTGTAACATAACCAGACTACTACTGCCCTAGTGTAACATAACCAGACTACTACTGCCCTAGTGTAACATAACCAGACTACTACTGCCCTAGTGTAACATAACCAGACTACTACTGCCCTAGTGTAACATAAGGACCTGACTACTACTGCCCTAGTGTAACATAAGAACCCGACTACTACTGCCCTAGTGTAACATAAGGACCAGACTACTACTGCCCTAGTGTAACATAACCAGACTACTACTGCCCTAGTGTAACATAAGAACCTGACTACTACTGCCCTAGTGTAACATAAGAACCTGACTACTACTGCCCTAGTGTAACATAGGAACCAGACTACTACTGCCATAGTGTAATATAAGAACCTGACTACTACTGCCCTAGTGTAACAGAGGAACCAGACTACTACTGCCCTAGTGTAACATAAGAACCCGACTACTACTGCCCTAGTGTAACATAAGGACCAGACTACTACTGCCCTAGTGTAACAGAGGAACCAGACTACTACTGCCCTAGTGTAACATAAGAACCTGACCACTACTGCCCTAGTGTAACATAAGAACCTGACTACTACTGCCCTAGTGTAACATAAGAACCCGACTACTACTGCCCTAGTGTAACATAAGAACCTGACCACTACTGCCCTAGTGTAACATAAGAACCTGACTACTACTGCCCTAGTGTAACATAAGAACCTGACCACTACTGCCCTAGTGTAACATAAGAACCTGACTACTACTGCCCTAGTGTAACATAGGAACCTGACTACTACTGCCCTAGTGTAACATAGGAACCAGACTACTACTGCCCTAGTGTAATATAAGAACCTGACTACTACTGCCCTAGTGTAACAGAGGAACCAGACTACTACTGCCCTAGTGTAACATAAGAACCCGACTACTACTGCCCTAGTGTAACATAAGAACCTGACTACTACTGCCCTAGTGTAACAGAGATAAGAACCAGACTACTACTGCCCTAGTGTAACATAACCAGACTACTACTGCCCTAGTGTAACATAACCAGACTACTACTGCCCTAGTGTAACATAAGAACCAGACTACTACTGCCCTAGTGTAACATAACCAGACTACTACTGCCCTAGTGTAACATAAGAACCAGACTACTACTGCCCTAGTGTAACATAAGGACCTGACCACTACTGCCCTAGTGTAACATAAGAACCTGACCACTACTGCCCTAGTGTAACGTAATAACCCGACTACTACTGCCCTAGTGTAACATAAGAACCTGACTACTACTGCCCTAGTGTAACAGAGGAACCAGACTACTACTGCCCTAGTGTAACAGAGGAACCAGACTACTACTGCCCTAGTGTAACAGAGGAACCAGACTACTACTGCCCTAGTGTAACAGAGGAACCAGACTACTACTGCCCTAGTGTAACATAACCCGACTACTACTGCCCTAGTGTAACATAACCAGACTACTACTGCCCTAGTGTAACATAAGAACCCGACTACTACTGCCCTAGTGTAACATAAGAACCAGACTACTACTGCCCTAGTGTAACATAACCTGACTACTACTGCCCTAGTGTAACATAACCTGACTACTACTGCCCTAGTGTAACATAACCTGACTACTACTGCCCTAGTGTAACATAACCCGACTACTACTGCCCTAGTGTAACATAACCCGACTACTACTGCCCTAGTGTAACATAACCAGACTACTACTGCCCTAGTGTAACATAACCAGACTACTACTACCCTAGTGTAACATAACCAGACTACTACTGCCCTAGTGTAACATAACCAGACTACTACTGCCCTAGTGTAACATAAGGACCTGACTACTACTGCCCTAGTGTAACATAAGAACCCGACTACTACTGCCCTAGTGTAACATAAGGACCAGACTACTACTGCCCTAGTGTAACATAACCAGACTACTACTGCCCTAGTGTAACATAAGAACCTGACTACTACTGCCCTAGTGTAACATAAGAACCTGACTACTACTGCCCTAGTGTAACATAGGAACCAGACTACTACTGCCATAGTGTAATATAAGAACCTGACTACTACTGCCCTAGTGTAACAGAGGAACCAGACTACTACTGCCCTAGTGTAACATAAGAACCCGACTACTACTGCCCTAGTGTAACATAAGGACCAGACTACTACTGCCCTAGTGTAACAGAGGAACCAGACTACTACTGCCCTAGTGTAACATAAGAACCTGACCACTACTGCCCTAGTGTAACATAAGAACCTGACTACTACTGCCCTAGTGTAACATAAGAACCCGACTACTACTGCCCTAGTGTAACATAAGAACCTGACCACTACTGCCCTAGTGTAACATAAGAACCTGACTACTACTGCCCTAGTGTAACATAAGAACCTGACCACTACTGCCCTAGTGTAACATAAGAACCTGACTACTACTGCCCTAGTGTAACATAGGAACCTGACTACTACTGCCCTAGTGTAACATAGGAACCAGACTACTACTGCCCTAGTGTAATATAAGAACCTGACTACTACTGCCCTAGTGTAACAGAGGAACCAGACTACTACTGCCCTAGTGTAACATAAGAACCCGACTACTACTGCCCTAGTGTAACATAAGAACCTGACTACTACTGCCCTAGTGTAACAGAGATAAGAACCAGACTACTACTGCCCTAGTGTAACATAAGGACCTGACTACTACTGCCCTAGTGTAACATAAGGACCAGACTACTACTGCCCTAGTGTAACATAAGAACCAGACTACTACTGCCGTAGTGTAACATAAGAACCCGACTACTACTGCCCTAGTGTAACATAAGAACCAGACTACTACTGCCCTAGTGTAACATAAGAACCTGACTACTACTGCCCTAGTGTAACATAACCAGACTACTACTGCCCTAGTGTAACATAAGAACCAGACTACTACTGCCCTAGTGTAACATAAGAACCCGACTACTACTGCCCTAGTGTAACATAAGAACCTGACTACTACTGCCCTAGTGTAACATAAGAACCAGACTACTACTGCCCTAGTGTAACATAAGAACCAGACTACTACTGCCCTAGTGTAACATAAGGACCTGACTACTACTGCCCTAGTGTAACATAAGAACCAGACTACTACTGCCCTAGTGTAACATAAGGACCAGACTACTACTGCCCTAGTGTAACATAAGGACCAGACTACTACTGCCCTAGTGTAACATAACCAGACTACTACTGCCCTAGTGTAACATAAGAACCTGACTACTACTGCCCTAGTGTAACATAGGAACCAGACTACTACTGCCCTAGTGTAACATAGGAACCTGACTACTACTGCCCTAGTGTAACATAGGAACCAGACTACTACTGCCCTAGTGTAATATAAGAACCTGACTACTACTGCCCTAGTGTAACAGAGGAACCAGACTACTACTGCCCTAGTGTAACATAAGAACCCGACTACTACTGCCCTAGTGTAACATAAGAACCTGACTACTACTGCCCTAGTGTAACAGAGATAAGAACCAGACTACTACTGCCCTAGTGTAACATAAGGACCTGACTACTACTGCCCTAGTGTAACATAAGGACCAGACTACTACTGCCCTAGTGTAACATAAGAACCAGACTACTACTGCCCTAGTGTAACATAAGAACCCGACTACTACTGCCCTAGTGTAACATAAGAACCAGACTACTACTGCCCTAGTGTAACATAAGAACCTGACTACTACTGCCCTAGTGTAACATAACCAGACTACTACTGCCCTAGTGTAACATAAGAACCAGACTACTACTGCCCTAGTGTAACATAAGAACCCGACTACTACTGCCCTAGTGTAACATAAGAACCAGACTACTACTGCCCTAGTGTAACATAAGAACCAGACTACTACTGCCCTAGTGTAACATAAGGACCTGACTATTACTACCCTAGTGTAACATAAGAACCTGACTACTACTGCCCTAGTGTAACAGAGATAAGGACCTGACTACTACTGCCCTAGTGTAACATAAGAACCTGACTACTACTGCCCTAGTGTAACAGAGACAAGGACCTGACTACTACTGCCCTAGTGTAACATAAGAACCTGACTACTACTGCCCTAGTGTAACAGAGATAAGAACCAGACTACTACTGCCCTAGTGTAACATAACCAGACTACTACTGCCCTAGTGTAACATAACCAGACTACTACTGCCCTAGTGTAACATAAGGACCTGACCACTACTGCCCTAGTGTAACATAAGGACCTGACCACTACTGCCCTAGTGTAACATAAGAACCAGACTACTACTGCCCTAGTGTAACATAAGAACCTGACTACTACTGCCCTAGTGTAACATAAGAACCTGACTACTACTGCCCTAGTGTAACAGAGGAACCAGACTACTACTGCCCTAGTGTAACAGAGGAACCAGACTACTACTGCCCTAGTGTAACATAACCCGACTACTACTGCCCTAGTGTAACATAACCAGACTACTACTGCCCTAGTGTAACATAACCAGACTACTACTGCCCTAGTGTAACATAAGAACCCGACTACTACTGCCCTAGTGTAACATAACCAGACTACTACTGCCCTAGTGTAACATAAGAACCAGACTACTACTGCCCTAGTGTAACATAACCCGACTACTACTGCCCTAGTGTAACATAACCCGACTACTACTGCCCTAGTGTAACATAACCCGACTACTACTGCCCTAGTGTAACATAACCAGACTACTACTGCCCTAGTGTAACATAACCAGACTACTACTGCCCTAGTGTAACATAACCAGACTACTACTGCCCTAGTGTAACAACCAGACTACTACTGCCCTAGTGTAACATAACCAGACTACTACTGCCCTAGTGTAACATAAGGACCTGACTACTACTGCCCTAGTGTAACATAAGAACCCGACTACTACTGCCCTAGTGCAACATAAGGACCAGACTACTACTGCCCTAGTGTAACATAACCAGACTACTACTGCCCTAGTGTAACATAAGAACCTGACTACTACTGCCCTAGTGTAACATAAGAACCTGACTACTACTGCCCTAGTGTAACATAGGAACCAGACTACTACTGCCCTAGTGTAACATAGGAACCTGACTACTACTGCCCTAGTGTAACATAGGAACCAGACTACTACTGCCCTAGTGTAATATAAGAACCTGACTACTACTGCCCTAGTGTAACAGAGGAACCAGACTACTACTGCCCTAGTGTAACATAAGAACCCGACTACTACTGCCCTAGTGTAACATAAGAACCTGACTACTACTGCCCTAGTGTAACATAACCAGACTACTACTGCCCTAGTGTAACATAAGAACCAGACTACTACTGCCCTAGTGTAACAGAGATAAGAACCAGACTACTACTGCCCTAGTGTAACATAAGGACCTGACTACTACTGCCCTAGTGTAACATAAGGACCAGACTACTACTGCCCTAGTGTAACATAAGAACCAGACTACTACTGCCCTAGTGTAACATAAGAACCCGACTACTACTGCCCTAGTGTAACATAAGAACCAGACTACTACTGCCCTAGTGTAACATAAGAACCTGACTACTACTGCCCTAGTGTAACATAACCAGACTACTACTGCCCTAGTGTAACATAAGAACCAGACTACTACTGCCCTAGTGTAACATAAGAACCCGACTACTACTGCCCTAGTGTAACATAAGAACCTGACTACTACTGCCCTAGTGTAACATAAGAACCAGACTACTACTGCCCTAGTGTAACATAAGAACCAGACTACTACTGCCCTAGTGTAACATAAGGACCTGACTACTACTGCCCTAGTGTAACATAAGGACCAGACTACTACTGCCCTAGTGTAACATAAGGACCAGACTACTACTGCCCTAGTGTAACATAACCAGACTACTACTGCCCTAGTGTAACATAAGAACCTGACTACTACTGCCCTAGTGTAACATAGGAACCAGACTACTACTGCCCTAGTGTAACATAGGAACCTGACTACTACTGCCCTAGTGTAACATAGGAACCAGACTACTACTGCCCTAGTGTAATATAAGAACCTGACTACTACTGCCCTAGTGTAACAGAGGAACCAGACTACTACTGCCCTAGTGTAACATAAGAACCCGACTACTACTGCCCTAGTGTAACAGAGATAAGAACCAGACTACTACTGCCCTAGTGTAACATAAGGACCTGACTACTACTGCCCTAGTGTAACATAGGAACCAGACTACTACTGCCCTAGTGTAACAGAGATAAGGACCTGACTACTACTGCCCTAGTGTAACATAAGAACCAGACTACTACTGCCCTAGTGTAACATAAGGACCTGACTATTACTGCCCTAGTGTAACATAAGAACCTGACTACTACTGCCCTAGTGTAACAGAGATAAGAACCAGACTACTACTGCCCTAGTGTAACATAACCAGACTACTACTGCCCTAGTGTAACATAACCAGACTACTACTGCCCTAGTGTAACATAAGAACCAGACTACTACTGCCCTAGTGTAACATAACCAGACTACTACTGCCCTAGTGTAACATAAGAACCTGACTACTACTGCCCTAGTGTAACATAAGAACCTGACTACTACTGCCCTAGTGTAACATAACCAGACTACTACTGCCCTAGTGTAACATAAGAACCTGACTACTACTGCCCTAGTGTAACATAAGAACCTGACTACTACTGCCCTAGTGTAACATAAGAACCAGACTACTACTGCCCTAGTGTAACATAACCAGACTACTACTGCCCTAGTGTAACATAAGAACCTGACTACTACTGCCCTAGTGTAACATAAGAACCAGACTACTACTGCCCTAGTGTAACATAAGAACCAGACTACTACTGCCCTAGTGTAACATAAGGACCAGACTACTACTGCCCTAGTGTAACATAAGAACCAGACTACTACTGCCCTAGTGTAACATAAGAACCTGACTACTACTGCCCTAGTGTAACATAAGAACCTGACCACTACTGCCCTAGTGTAACATAAGAACCTGACTACTACTGCCCTAGTGTAACATAAGGACCCGACTACTACTGCCCTAGTGTAACATAAGAACCTGACTACTACTGCCCTAGTGTAACATAAGAACCAGACTACTACTGCCCTAGTGTAACATAAGAACCAGACTACTACTGCCCTAGTGTAACATAAGAACCAGACTACTACTGCCCTAGTGTACCATAAGAACCAGACTACTACTGCCCTAGTGTAACATAAGAACCAGACTACTACTGCCCTAGTGTAACATAAGAACCAGACTACTACTGCCCTAGTGTAACATAAGAACCAGACTACTACTGCCCTAGTGTAACATAAGAACCTGACTACTACTGCCCTAGTGTAACATAGGAACCAGACTACTACTGCCCTAGTGTAACATAAGAACCAGACTACTACTGCCCTAGTGTAACATAAGGACCAGACTACTACTGCCCTAGTGTAACATAAGAACCAGACTACTACTGCCCTAGTGTAACATAAGGACCAGACTACTACTGCCCTAGTGTAACATAAGGACCTGACTACTACTGCCCTAGTGTAACATAAGGACCTGACTACTACTGCCCTAGTGTAACATAAGAACCCGACTACTACTGCCCTAGTGTAACATAAGGACCAGACTACTACTGCCCTAGTGTAACATAAGAACCTGACTACTACTGCCCTAGTGTAACATAAGGACCAGACTACTACTGCCCTAGTGTAACATAAGAACCTGACTACTACTGCCCTAGTGTAACATAAGAACCCGACTACTACTGCCCTAGTGTAACATAAGGACCAGACTACTACTGCCCTAGTGTAACATAAGGACCAGACTACTACTGCCCTAGTGTAACATAAGAACCAGACTACTACTGCCCTAGTGTAACATAAGGACCAGACTACTACTGCCCTAGTGTAACATAAGGACCTGACTACTACTGCCCTAGTGTAACATAAGGACCTGACTACTACTGCCCTAGTGTAACATAAGAACCCGACTACTACTGCCCTAGTGTAACATAAGGACCAGACTACTACTGCCCTAGTGTAACATAAGAACCAGACTACTACTGCCCTAGTGTAACATAAGAACCAGACTACTACTGCCCTAGTGTAACATAAGGACCAGACTACTACTGCCCTAGTGTAACAGAGGAACCAGACTACTACTGCCCTAGTGTAACATAAGAACCTGACCACTACTGCCCTAGTGTAACATAAGAACCTGACTACTACTGCCCTAGTGTAACATAAGGACCAGACTACTACTGCCCTAGTGTAACATAAGGACCAGACTACTACTGCCCTAGTGTAACATAAGAACCAGACTACTACTGCCCTAGTGTAACATAAGGACCAGACTACTACTGCCCTAGTGTAACATAAGGACCAGACTACTACTGCCCTGGTGTAACATAAGGACCAGACTACTACTGCCCTGGTGTAACATAAGGACCAGACTACTACTGCCCTGGTGTAACATAAGGACCAGACTACTACTGCCCTGGTGTAACATAAGGACCAGACTACTACTGCCCTAGTGTAACATAAGGACCAGACTACTACTGCCCTAGTGTAACATAAGGACCAGACTACTACTGCCCTAGTGTAACATAAGAACCAGACTACTACTGCCCTAGTGTAACATAAGAACCTGACTACTACTGCCCTAGTGTAACATAAGAACCAGACTACTACTGCCCTAGTGTAACATAAGAACCAGACTACTACTGCCCTAGTGTAACATAAGAACCAGACTACTACTGCCCTAGTGTAACATAAGAACCTGACTACTACTGCCCTAGTGTAACATAAGAACCAGACTACTACTGCCCTAGTGTAACATAAGAACCAGACTACTACTGCCCTAGTGTAACATAAGAACCAGACTACTACTGCCCTAGTGTAACAGAGATAAGAACCAGACTACTACTGCCCTAGTGTAACATAAGGACCAGACTACTACTGCCCTAGTGTAACAGAGATAAGAACCAGACTACTACTGCCCTAGTGTAACATAACCAGACTACTACTGCCCTAGTGTAACATAACCAGACTACTACTGCCCTAGTGTAACATAACCAGACTACTACTGCCCTAGTGTAACATAACCAGACTACTACTGCCCTAGTGTAACATAAGAACCTGACCACTACTGCCCTAGTGTAACATAACCAGACTACTACTGCCCTAGTGTAACATAACCAGACTACTACTGCCCTAGTGTAACATAAGAACCTGACCACTACTGCCCTAGTGTAACATAAGAACCAGACTACTACTGCCCTAGTGTAACATAAGAACCTGACCACTACTGCCCTAGTGTAACATAAGAACCAGACTACTACTGCCCTAGTGTAACATAACCAGACTACTACTGCCCTAGTGTAACATAACCAGACTACTACTGCCCTAGTGTAACATAAGAACCTGACCACTACTGCCCTAGTGTAACATAAGAACCAGACTACTACTGCCCTAGTGTAACATAAGAACCTGACTACTACTGCCCTAGTGTAACATAAGAACCAGACTACTACTGCCCTAGTGTAACAGAGGAACCTGACTACTACTGCCCTAGTGTAGTCCCTTTAGACCACGACAATAACTACAACAGTTTTTAAACTACATTTGATTCAAAAGGGAACATCTCCTTACCGAAGTTCTCATCCTCATGTCTTTTGGAGGGAGCGTCAAATTCCTCTTCCAGTCATCTCCAGGCCTGTGGAAAAATATGAGTTATGAGTACATGCCCCAAAAGGGAACGCTTGAGAGCCATTCGTTCACTGTAAATGAACTAGGACTCACTTGATGACAGTATTGGCTGTGAGGGTAGCTTTAGCCAACTGGGTGCTGCTAGACCCAGTGCCGTTGTTGATTGTGCTGGAGGCCTGCTTCATCTGGCTGGGCTGATGTGTCTGATGACTTCCTCCTCCGCTGCCCTGCCCTCCTGCAGGCTTCACCACCGGGCCTCGGAGCTGGCCATTCTGGCTGGAATGGCCCAGTATCACTGGGTTATGGGTACTGGCGGTACTCATGGCTAGTCAATTATCCTATCCACAAAGGGCGTGATACAGTTCTTATTCTGATTGTGGCGGTGTGGGGGTGGGGGGGGGATAAATCTTGAGGAATAGTCTGCCTTCTCACAGGCTGTTATCCAAAGCAAATGTAATTAGATAGAAGCAATCGTCTCCTCTCCTGTTCCTCAATAGTATTGTTCTTTGCGGAACATCTCATCAAAAACTGTCAACAAAATGACTGACACAAGCAACAACAAAAAAAAGAAAAAAATAAGAAACTCCGGTCTATTGACGCTTGGTGTAGCATAGGTCAGAGCGCCTTACGCCAGAGGCTGCATGGTCACACCTGTCTTAAATACTTCCATCCCCAGAACTCTTCACCCTGAGGTAGAGAAGAAGTGTCAGACAGGGTTTAGACATGTTATCACGGAAGACTTTATTGTTCATACAAAAATTGTTTAAAAGAAAAAAAAGTGAGGTACCTAATTTAGTTAGTTATCAAGTTCAGTTCACAGCGGAGTTCTAGCTAGTTATTTAACGTAGCCAATAAAACCATGTCACTAACTAACGCGTTAGAACTAGCACTAGTTGCTAGTTTGTAAACTAGCCCGACGGTTTAGCCAGCTACAAATTAACTAGCCGGGAGTGGTGCGTTTAATAAATAGTCTCACTAGTAGCTAATTGCATACAGACCCCAAAATGTTGTCAAAACGTCGTGCACCTTCGACGCGTTAGCGATAATATCTAACTAGCAAAACTTGCTAACTAACTAACTAACCGTGTGTTAGCCAAACGTCTGCTAACCGGTAGCTAGCTAACTAGCTAACGTTAACTATGGAGTTCCTCCTAGCCACCGTGCTTCTACATCTGCATTACTTGGTGTTTAAGGCTGAGTTTCGTTTCGGTATAAGCATTTTCTGACATCTGTTGATGTAAAAAGGGCTTTAAAAATACATTTGATTGATAACGTTAGCTAGCTAGCGGCGCGGCAAAAAACATGCATTATTTATGCCAGGTGGATATTTAGAGTAAAGTCAACATAAATCACATATTTAGAAACACATTTAAAGTATTAAACATCACTTTCCCGACGTAACTACCTACGTTAGTTAGCGACCTAGCTAACTAATGTTAGCTAGCTAGCTATTTTGCTAGCTAAGGTTAAAACCAGAAGGGACGCAGGCTGAAGTAACGTTAACGCCATGAGCACAAAACATTGGAAAAAAAGATACGCCCCGCTGCCAAAACACCCCACATAGAAATACTGGTCGGTACATGTATATCAGGTCAAATGTAGTCTACAAGGAGAGGATTAAGTGAACAGTTACCGCGGATTGTTGATATTATCTGTTGTTGTTTTTTGACTTCTGTCAGCTGTTATTTGTAAAGCTACGGTTTGGTCTAAAACAGAAAGACCAAGATGGCCTCCCCTTCTATTTAAGCCCTCCCACTGTCCGTCATCATCACCTGATTCAATACCATAATAATCACCTGAAAAAAAACATTTCTTTATTACACATGCAACGGTATAGACGTGTACACAGCACAATAACTATTAATAGCATTCTTCACAATATTCAGCAAGCGAAATACTTCTCAGTATCGCAGCCTAGCAATCCCTTTTCTTCAGATGTAGTTGAAACTGCCTGCCTGTGTTGTCATTTGTCCTCTGTCACCCATATGCACCACACAAGTAAAATACATTTCTGCTATTTTATTTAAATGTCAAATCTAAATGTGAATCAAATAACATGCATGCATGATAAGTCATGATGAACTGCTCATTGTTCAATGGATATAAAAATCCAAAGAAATGTGCCAAATCTAAATTGTGCAAATTCTGAACATTGTTTAAACACTGTAATTATGTTAATGCATAACTCCCTCATTGCATCCATTAATTCCAGCTAACCACCTCATTAGTTCCTCTTCTATTTGATCTGATGAATAGAACATGAGGGAATAAAATCATGCATTTTAAAGCTCATAACTTTATGAACCAACTTAACCCTACTAGCCAACTATAATCAATCAGATCACACATGGGCGCATCATAAACAAGCGTATTGAGGAAGTGACTACTGCATTGGTTGAATAGTTATTGTCTGTTTATAGCATGGGGGGTGGGGGGGGGGGGGTCAAGGGATATAAAACCCAAACCCAACATTACACTCACCACATCAGGGTCACCTGAAATTAGTATAACAAGCACACAAAAATGACTTATGAGGAGGTGAGTCTGGCTAACTGAATGCTTTACATCCATGCAGGTCTGAGCAGATTATTTTTGTAAGTGAGCATTGCCTCCAGAGCTAGAAATGTGGGTTTACTATATCTAGTTGTTCTGATTCTTGAGTTAACCAGCAGAAAAATAAAATGTTTAATTTAAAGTAAAAAAATGTATGTAAAGTAAGGTTACTTTAGAAAATGTAAATCTATTGAAATGAAACGGTAATATTCAATTGGTTAGTTTATTGTAATGGTGTTGACAGAATAAATACTGTTTTAAATCCCTGTATTAATATATATATTTTTTAATCTGTACAATGTGTAACCTTTATTTAATTGGCAAGTCAGTTAAGAAGAAATTCTTATTTACAATGACAGCCTACTCCGGCCAAACCCGGACGACACTGGGCATATTGTGCGCCGCCCTATGGGACTCCCAATCACGGCCGGTTGTGATACAGCCCGGATTATTACAGCCAAAGAACCACTTAGATTCTGACCATGGCTAAAAAAAATAGCTATTTCGTAACAACAGCATAGAGCAATGTATGTTTGATTGAATAGCATCCTCAGATGAGTGAATTGGTTACGGATGCCTGATCACAGATCCATGTACTACTTACCGTAAGAGAGGAAGTGAAAAATGTCTGCTCTCCTCTCCATTTCCTGTCTATTTGTGTTGTATCTCTACAGAGAGGTAAGACATACACAGATGTCCTCTCCTTTATACTGCTGGGCTTCCCCTTTCTTACCTCTTTTCACTGCACTTGTCCACACACCAATTAAAAGCAATTAAGCCACAAAAACATTTTATATTGAAACAACATCATTATCCATTATCTTGTCAAAGAGCTACAATGGACGGTGACGTAATTTCAGGACGTCAAGCTGTGAGGTGTAAAGTAAAAGTACATCAATCGATATACAACAAAATATATAACTTTCAACAGCAAAACATGATTTTCTATCTGTTTCTTAAACTGTTTTTGAACCTGATTTGTAACCTGATTTTCAACCTGTTTTTCAGGGTTCATTTGAGGACGGAGGTCTTTTCTATGGCTTTGATAACTACTCAGATTTGCTGGAGAGTTCTAACAGTAGCAGTGATACTGAGTACACCTGTACTGATGGAGCAGGTCTCCAGCTGTTTCATACTGTGTTCCAACCCCTGGTCTACAGCCTAGTGTTCTTCCTGGGGCTGACAGGTACACACACACACACACACACACACACACACACACACACACACACACACACACACACACACACACACACACACACACACACGCACACACACACTGGTGTTCCTACTGGATCTTCCAATAGTCCAGGTATAACACTACCTAATAACAGTCTATATGTGTATTACCTTATGATTTATATTCCACCTAATAACAGTCTATATGTGTATTATCTTATGGTTTATATTCCACCAGGTAACAGTCTATATGTGTATTATCTTATGGTTTATATTCCACCAGGTAACAGTCTATATGTGTATTATCTTATGGTTTATATTCCACCAGGTAACAGTCTATATGTGTATTATCTTATGGTTTATATTCCACCAGGTAACAGTCTATATGTGTATTACCTTATGGTTTATATTCCACCAGGTAACAGTCTATATGTGTATTATCTTATGGTTTATATTCCACCAGGTAACAGTCTATATGTGTATTATCTTATGGTTTATATTCCACCAGGTAACAGTCTATATGTGTATTATCTTATGGTTTATATTCCACCAGGTAACAGTCTATATGTGTATTATCTTATGGTTTATATTCCACCAGGTAACAGTCTATATGTGTATTATCTTATGGTTTATATTCCACCAGGTAACAGTCTATATGTGTATTATCTTATGGTTTATATTCCACCTAATAACAGTCTATATGTGTATTATCTTATGGTTTATATTCCACCAGGTAACAGTCTTCATGTTTATTATCTTATGGTTTATATTCGACCAGGTAACAGTCTATATGTGTATTATCTTATGGTTTATATTCCACCTAATAACAGTCTTCATGTTTATTATCTTTCGGTCCCACCAGGTAACGGGCTGATGTTAACGGTGCTGCTGAAACGCCGTGGCCTCCTGAGGATCACAGAGATCTATCTGTTACACCTGGGCCTGGCTGATCTGATGCTGCTAGCCACCTTCCCCTTCGCACTGGCACAGGTGTCCTTGGGGGTGGTGCTCGGAGACGTCCTGTGTAAGCTGATTGGGCTGTTGAACCGACTCAACTTCCTTTGTGGGAGTCTCCTCCTGGCATGTATCGGCTTCGACCGTTACCTGGCCATCGTGCATGCCATCACCAGCCTCCAGAGCCGACGCCCCAGGAACGTACACCTCACCTGTCTGGCACTGTGGCTCATTTGTCTGGCCCTGTCTGTCCCCAATGCTGTGTTCCTGTCTGTAGGGGAGAGTCCCATAGACCCGACTCAGCTCTCATGCTTCTTCCACAGTCACGGTCTCCATGCCAACAACTGGGATCTGACGGTGCGTCCCCATCAAACGGCTCAGCCAGTTATTTTGTTAGCTTGTGCGACCTGGATGGAGTCTCTCAGCCAGAGACAGGGAGTTAGACCTGGATGGAGTCTCTCAGCCAGAGACAGGGAGTTAGACCTGGATGGAGTCTCTCAGCCAGAGACAGGGGGTTAGACCTGAATGGAGTCTCTCAGCCAGAGACAGGGAGTTAGACCTGGATGGTGTCTCTCAGCCAGAGACAGGGAGTTAGACCTGGATGGAGTCTCTCAGCCAGAGACAGGGAGTTAGACCTGGATGGAGTCTCTCAGCCAGAGACAGGGAGTTAGACCTGGATGGAGTCTCTCAGCCAGATACAGGGAGTTAGACCTGGATGGAGTCTCTCAGCCAGAGACAGGGAGTTAGACCTGGATGGAGTCTCTCAGCCAGAGACAGGGAGTTAGACCTGGATGGAGTCTCTCAGCCAGAGACAGGGAGTTAGACCTGGATGGAGTCTCTCAGCCAGAGACAGGGGGTTAGACCTGAATGGAGTCTCTCAGCCAGAGACAGGGAGTTAGACCTGGATGGAGTCTCTCAGCCAGAGATAGGGAGTTAGACCTGGATGGAATCTCTCAGCCAGAGACAGGGAGTTAGACCTGGATGGAGTCTCTCAGCCAGAGACAGGGAGTTAGACCTGGATGGAGTCTCTCAGCCAGAGACAGGGAGTTAGACCTGGATGGAGTCTCTCAGCCAGAGACAGGGAGTTAGACCTGGATGGAGTCTCTCAGCCAGAGACAGGGAGTTAGACCTGGATGGAGTCTCTCAGCCAGAGACAGGGAGTTAGACCTGGATGGAGTCTCTCAGCCAGAGACAGGGAGTTAGACCTGGATGGAGTCACTCAGCCAGAGACAGGGGGTTAGACCTGGATGGAGTCTCTCAGCCAGAGACAGGGAGTTAGACCTGGATGGAGTCTCTCAGCCAGAGACAGGGAGTTAGACCTGGATGGAGTCTCTCAGCCAGAGACAGGGAGTTAGACCTGGATGGTGTCTCTCAGCCAGAGACAGGGAGTTAGACCTGGATGGTGTCTCAGCCAGAGACAGGGAGTTAGACCTGGATGGAGTCTCTCAGCCAGAGACAGGGAGTTAGACCTTGATGGAGTCACTCAGCCAGAGACAGGGAGTTAGACCTTGATGGAATCTCTCAGCCAGAGACAGGGAGTTAGACCTGGATGGAGTCACTCAGCCAGAGACAGGGAGTTAGACCTGGATGGAGTCTCTCAGCCAGAGACAGGGAGTTAGACCTTGATGGAGTCACTCAGCCAGAGACAGGGAGTTAGACCTTGATGGAATCTCTCAGCCAGAGACAGGGAGTTAGACCTGGATGGAGTCACTCAGCCAGAGACAGGGAGTTAGACCTGGATGGAGTCTCTCAGCCAGAGACAGGGAGTTAGACCTGGATGGTGTCTCAGCCAGAGACAGGGCGTTAGACCTGGATGGAGTCTCTCAGCCAGAGACAGGGAGTTAGACCTTGATGGAGTCACTCAGCCAGAGACAGGGAGTTAGACCTTGATGGAATCTCTCAGCCAGAGACAGGGAGTTAGACCTGGATGGAGTCTCTCAGCCAGAGACAGGGCGTTAGACCTGGATGGAGTCTCTCAGCCAGAGACAGGGAGTTAGACCTGGATGGAGTCTCTCAGCCAGAGACAGGGAGTTAGACCTGGATGGTGTCTCTCAGCCAGAGACAGGGAGTTAGACCTTGATGGAGTCACTCAGCCAGAGACAGGGAGTTAGACCTGGATGGAGTCTCTCAGCCAGAGACAGGGAGTTAGACCTGGATGGTGTCTCTCCGCCAGAGACAGGGAGTTAGACCTGGATGGTGTCTCTCAGCCAGAGACAGGGAGTTAGACCTGGATGGTGTCTCTCAGCCAGAGACAGGGAGTTAGACCTGGATGGAGTCTCTCAGCCAGAGACAGGGAGTTAGACCTGGATGGAGTCTCTCAGCCAGAGACAGGGAGTTAGACCTGGATGGTGTCTCAGCCAGAGACAGGGAGTTAGACCTTGATGGAGTCACTCAGCCAGAGACAGGGAGTTAGACCTGGATGGAGTTTCTCAGCCAGAGACAGGGAGTTAGACCTGGATGGAGTCTCTCAGCCAGAGACAGGGAGTTAGACCTGGATGGTGTCTCAGCCAGAGACAGGGAGTTAGACCTTGATGGAGTCACTCTGCCAGAGACAGGGAGTTAGACCTGGATGGTGTCTCTCAGCCAGAGACAGGGAGTTAGACCTGGATGGAGTCTCTCAGCCAGAGACAGGGAGTTAGACCTGGATGGAGTCTCTCAGCCAGAGACAGGGAGTTAGACCTGGATGGAGTCTCTCAGCCAGAGACAGGGAGTTAGACCTGGATGGAGTCTCTCAGCCAGAGACAGGGAGTTAGACCTGGATGGAGTCTCTCAGCCAGAGACAGGGAGTTAGACCTGGATGGAGTCTCTCAGCCAGAGACAGGGCGTTAGACCTGGATGGAGTCTCTCAGCCAGAGACAGGGAGTTAGACCTGGATGGAGTCTCTCAGCCAGAGACAGGGAGTTAGACCTGGATGGAATCTCTCAGCCAGAGACAGGGAGTTAGACCTGGATGGAGTCTCTCAGCCAGAGACAGGGAGTTAGACCTGGATGGAGTCTCTCAGCCAGAGACAGGGAGTTAGACCTGGATGGAGTCTCTCAGCCAGAGACAGGGGGTTAGACCTGAATGGAGTCTCTCAGCCAGAGACAGGGAGTTAGACCTGGATGGAGTCTCTCAGCCAGAGATAGGGCGTTAGACTTAGCCAGTAGATGTTTTCAAATAACCACGTACGCAGACATTTGCTGGAGTGTGTCCCAAATGGCACTCTATTCCCTATTGGTCAAAAGTGTATATAGGGAATAGGCTGCCATTTAGGATGGATCCCTGGTGTCTCAATCTAGTGGGAATAAACCAAGGGATGTATTTGTACCTCTGTTCCAGGAGAGGCTCCTGACCCACGTGCTGTGTTTCTTCCTGCCTCTCGGGGTCATGACCTACTGCTACGCCGCTGTGGCGGTCACCCTGCACCATAGCCAGAGAGGTCAGCGCAGCCTGGAGAAAGAGGGAGCCATCAGGCTGGCTGCACTAGTCACTGCTGTGTTCTGCCTGTGCTGGCTACCCTACAACATCACCATGCTGGTATGAACTCATTCATTCATTCATTCATTTAATTTATTTGATGATCCCCCAAAAATGTTATGTAGTCAAGAACATGCAGACTATACTGTTTTGTTTTTAAATTAACAATAAATAAATATATATATATATATATATATATATATATATATATATATAGATAGATATATAATATAGATAATAAATAAATATATATAATATAGATAATAAATAAATATATATATATAGATATATAATATAGATAATAAATATATATATATATATATATAGATATATAATATAGATAATAAATATATATATATAGATAGATATATAATATAGATAATAAATATATATAGATAGATATATAATATAGATAATAAATATATAAATATATATAGATAGATATATAATATAGATAATAAATAAATATATAGATATATAATATAGATAATAAATATATATATAGATAGATATATAATATAGATAATAAATAAATATATATATAGATATAGAATATAGATATATAATATAGATAATAATTAAATATATATATAGATATATAATATAGATAATAAATATATATATATAGATAGATAGATATATAATATAGATAATAAATAAATATATATATAGATATAGATAGATAGATATATAATATAGATAATAAATATATATATATAGATAGATAGATATATAATATAGATAATAAATAAATATATATATAGAATATAGATAATAAATAAATATATAGATAGATAGATATATAATATAGATAATAAATAAATATATAGATAGATAGATAATATAGATAATAAATAAATAGATATATAGATAGATATATAATATAGATAATAAATAAATATATAGATAGATAGATAATATAGATAATAAATAAATATATATATAGATAGATAGATATATAATATAGATAATAAATAAATATATAGATAGATATAGAATATAGATAATAAATAAATACATATAGAATATAGAATATAGATAATAAATATATATATATATATATATAGATAGATATAGAATATAGATAATAAATATATATATAGAATATAGATATATATATATATATAGATATAGATAATAAATACATATATATATAGTGCACTACATGGTCCCCTATTCCCTATTTAGTGCACTACTCTTGACCAGAACCCTGGGCCCTATAATACAATACAAAGTACATAGAACTATATAGTGGCCCAGGTCAAAGAAGTGCATGATAAACTCTATGGAACAGGTGCCATAGACTTCTCTCCACTGTGACGTTTAGGTGAGGACCCTAGTGGATCGAGGGTTGGACTCTGGTTTGAGCTGCCAGTCCCGGACTAGTTTGGATAAGGCCTTGGTGGTGACAGAGAGCCTGGGGTACACGCACTGCTGCCTCAACCCACTGCTGTACGCCTTCACTGGGGTACGGTTTCGGCAGGATCTCCTGAGACTGCTGGCTCACTGAGGCTTTGGCAAAGGGGGTGTACTCAGAGGGGAGTAGGGCGTCAGCGTCATTCTCTAAAGGACTCACCGCCACAACCGCTAAAATCCTCATGTTGACCAACATGTTTTACTGTAACACACTCAGGTGAAAAGTGTCTTAGACGTAGTTTCTTTAAAGGGATACTGATGGTTAAATCTGATCTTTGAATTAATTATGAGTAAAATTATTAGATTTTCAGCTTACAAATTGATTTCACTGTTACAACTAAGAGCTAGGGGGGGGGGGGGGTTTACTGTTAGAGCTTGTGAATCATTAATCAACCTACTGTATGTCTAACCTCTCTTTATGGGGTTGTGACAACCCACAAGCACCTGCTTGTGCAAGCCTTGTGTATATACGGAATCTTCCGCGATTGCATGCAATAACCCAATGTGCGACAAACGCTTGTGCTTATAAACATCTATTTGTGTCTCAGATAGCTTATAAACGTCTATTTGTGTCTCAGATAGCTTATAAACATCTATTTGTGTCCCAGATAATTTTCTGTAAGTGTGAAAGTGTAATATTGTTCTTTAGTCAATAGGCCTGGATTGCCAATTACTTGACTGTATGTGAAATGTATTGAACATTTTTTTTTATACAAATAAAATATGATTGAGTGCTTCGTAATGTTGTTCACACCAGACAATCTTTATCCTCCTACCACTCATCAGATCAGTGACTACTTTGTATAAGGTATAAACTACTGTGTCTAAAGTATATACTACTGTGTCTAGAAGTATAAACTACTGTGTCTAAAAGTATATTACTACTGTGTCTAAAGTATAAAATACTGTGTCTAGAAGTATAAACTACTGTGTCTACAAGTATAAACTACTGGGTCTAGAAGTATATACTACTGTGTCGAAGTATAAAATACTGCTTCTAGAAAAATAAACTCCTGTGTTTAGAAGTATATTACTACTGTGTCTAAAGTATAAAATACTGTGTCTAGAAGTATAAACTACTGTGTCTAGAGTATAAACTACTGTGTCTAGAAGTATAAACTACTGTGTCTAGAAGTATAAACTACTGTGTCTAGAAGTATAACCTACTGTGTTTAGAAGTATAAACTACTGTGTCTAGAAGTATATTACTACTGTGTCTAGAAGTATGAACTACTGTGTCTAGAAGTATGAACTACTGTGTCTAGAAGTATATTACTACTGTGTCTGGAAGTTTAAACTCCTGTGTCTATAAGTATAAACTACTGTGTCTAGAGTATAAACTACTGTCTAAATTTTAAACTACTGTGTCAATAATTATGATCTACTGTGTCCAGAGCTATAAAATACCATTGTCAAGAAGTATAAACTACTGTGTCTAGAAGTATATACTACTGTGTCGAAGTATAAAATACTGCTTCTAGAAAAATAAACTCCTGTGTATAGAAGAATATTACTACTGTGTCTAGAAGTATAACCTACTGTGTTTAGAAGTATAAACTACTGTGTCTAGAAGTATAAACTACTGTGTTTAGAAGTATAAACTACTGTGTCTAGAAGTATAAACTACTGTGTCTAGAAGTATAACCTACTGTGTTTAGAAGTATAAACTACTGTGTCTAGAAGTATAAACTACTGTGCCTAGAAGTATATTACTACAGTGTCTGGAAGTTTAAACTCCTGTGTCGAAGTATAAAATACTGCTTCTAGAAAAATAAACTCCTGTGTATAGAAGTATATTACTACTGTGTCTAGAAGTATAAACTACTGTGTCTAGAAGTTTAAACTACTATGTATATAAGTATATTACTACTGTGTCTAGAAGTATAAACTACTGTGTCTAGAAGTATGAACTACTGTGTCTAGAAGTATATTACTACTGTGTCTGGAAGTTTAAACTCCTGTGTCTATAAGTATAAACTACTGTGTCTAGAGTATAAACTACTGTCTAAATTTTAAACTACTGTGTCAATAATTATGATCTACTGTGTCCAGAGCTATAAAATACCATTGTCAAGAAGTATAAACTACTGTGTCTAGAAGTATATTGTCACGACTTCCGCCGAGGTTGGCTCCCCTGCCTGTTCGGGCGGTGCTCGGCGGTCGTCGTCACCGTCCTACTAGCCGCTACCGATCCCTTTTTCGTTTGTCTGTTTGTGTGTTCTGATTATTTGCACCTGTGGGTTTTTTTTATTTCGTAATGAGCTTCCCTATATTTAGGAGTTTGACCCGCCCTTGTTTTGTGCGGGATTGTTTTTTGTTACGTGCGTTGTATGTTGGGTTGTGTCAAGTGTTTTTCTGCGCCCTGTATGTTCGGGCTTTATATTTTGGTTAAGCAGTAAAAGGAATATTTTTCCCCCAAGCGGCTCTCTCTCTGCGTCTGATTCTTTTCACACCCTTTTACGATCGTGACAGAATCCCGCACCGAAAAATGGAATCAGCAGGAGCAGCCGCACCTCCTCTCCCATCAATGGAGGAACGAGTCCTCCATCACACCAGTGTTCTCCACAGAATTGGGTCAGCAATGGACCAAATGATGGAGAGGATGGATCGATGGGAGAGGAGTGGCCTTCCTACCTCATCTCCAGCACCCCTTCCTCCAACACCTCCTGTTCCTGTTACCACATCCGGCTCCGGGGCTCTTCGGCTGGCGCTTCCACGGGAGTATGATGGAACGGCGGCCGGGTGTCAGGGTTTCCTTCTCCAGCTGGAGCTTTACCTGGCGACCGTTCGTCCTGCTCCCTCCGGAGAGGAGAGCGTGAGCGCCCTCGTCTCCTGTTTGACTGGACGAGCTCTCGAGTGGGCCAACGCAGTGTGGAATGGCCCAGACTCGGCGAGGGATCATTACCCTGAGTTCACCCGCCGATTCCGAGCTGTTTTTGACCACCCACCAGAGGGTCGTGCGGCGGGTGAACGGCTGTTCCACCTGCGTCAGGAGACGAGGAGCGTACAGGACTTCGCCCTGGAGTTCAGGACCTTGGCCGCAGGAGCAGGGTGGAACGACAGGGCCTTAATAGACCATTTCCGATGTAGCCTGAGGGAGGACGTCCGCAGGGAGCTAGCGTGTCGGGACACCACACTCACGCTGGATGAACTCATTGACATGGCCATCCGTCTCGACAACCTGCTGGTTGCCCGCGGACGTTCAGAACAGGTCCTGTCGTTTCCACCTCCCAGCCCTCCTGCTCCTATCCCTATGGAGTTAGGGGGGGCAGCGTCAAGGGGGACCGGAGCAGGAGTGTCCTCCTGTACCAATTGTGGTCGACGAGGGCACACGGCCGACCGGTGCTGGAGGAACTCTTCTGGGAGTCGGGAGGGCAGGCGGAACACTACTCGATCACCCCAGGTGAGTCAGCACCAGACTTACCCAGAGCTGCCTGTTAGTCATATGTATGTGTTAACCTCTTTCCCCGGGTTTTTTCCCTCTCTACAGCATAAGGCGCTAGTCGATTCAGGCGCAGCTGGGAATTTTATAGATCGGGGGCTCGCATTAAGACTAGGGATTCCTCTTGTGTCGTTAGACCTACCTTTCCCCGTGCACTCCTTAGATAGTCGACCATTAGGGTCAGGGATGGTAAGGGAGGCCACGGTACCTCTGGACATGGTAACGCAGGGTAGTCATAAGGAGCAGATTAGTCTGTTCCTTATTGACTCACCTGCGTTTCCAGTGGTGTTGGGAATTCCCTGGTTAGCCCAGCACAACCCGGTGATTTCCTGGCAACAGGGGGCTCTTAAGGGGTGGTCCGACGAGTGTTCAGGCAGGTGTATAGGAGTTGCCGTCGGTGCGACTACGGTGGAGAGTCCAGACCAGGTTTCCACCGTGCGCATTCCCTCTGAATATGCCGATTTGGCTATCGCCTTCAGTAAAAGGAAGGCGACCCAATTACCACCCCATCGTGTAGGGGACTGCGCGATAAACCTCCTGGAGAACGCTGCACTTCCTAGGAGTCATGTGTATCCTTTATCTCAGGCGGAGACAGCGGCTATGGAAACATATGTTACTAAATCACTGGGACAGGGATACATTCGGCCCTCCGCATCACCCGTTTCCTCGAGTTTCTTTTTTGTGAAGAAGAAGGATGGCGGTTTACGCCCGTGCATTGATTATCGAGGTCTAAATTCCATCACAGTGGGGTTTAGTTACCCACTACCTCTCATCGCTGCGGCGGTGGAATCATTTCACAGGGCACGCTTCTTCACAAAATTGGACCTGAGGAGTGCGTATAATCTGGTGCGTATCCGGGAAGGAGATGAGTGGAAAACTGCATTTAGTACTACATCTGGCCATTATGAGTACCGCGTCATGCCATATGGGTTGAAAAATGCTCCAGCTGTCTTTCAATCCTTCGTAGATGAGATTCTCCGAGACCTGCTCGGGCAGGGTGTGGTGGTGTACATTGATGACATCTTGATCTACTCTGCCACACGCGCGGCGCATGTGTCTCTGGTGCGTAAGGTACTTGGGCGACTGCTGGAGCATGACCTGTATTGCAAGGCGGAGAAATGTGAGTTCTTCAAACAGGCCGTTTCCTTCCTGGGTTATCGTATTTCCACCGACGGGGTGGTGATGGAGGATGACCGCGTTACAGCCGTGCGTAATTGGCCGACTCCAACCACGGTGAAAGAGGTGCAGCGGTTTTTAGGGTTTGCCAATTACTACCGGAGGTTTATCCGGGGTTTTGGTCAGGTGGCTGCTCCCATTACCTCACTGCTGAGGGGAGGACCGGTGCGCTTGCGTTGGTCAGCAGAGGCGGACAGAGCTTTCAGTCGTCTGAAGGAGCTGTTCACCAATGCGCCCGTGTTGGCGCATCCGGACCCCTCTTTAGCGTTCATAGTTGAGGTGGACGCGTCCGAGGCTGGGGTCGGAGCCGTGCTGTCCCAGCGCTCGGGCGTACCACCCAAGCTACGCCCTTGTGCTTTCTTTTCGAGGAAGCTTGATACGGCGGAGCGAAACTATGACGTGGGGGACCGGGAGTTGTTAGCTATTGTCAAAGCTCTGAAAGTGTGGAGACATTGGCTTGAGGGGGCGAAACACCCTTTTCTCATCTGGACTGACCATCGTAATCTCGAGTACATCCGGGAGGCGAGGAGACTAAATCCGCGTCAGGCTAGATGGGCCATGTTTTTCACTCGGTTTCAGTTCACCATCTCGTACCGACCAGGTTCCAAAAACACCAAAGCTGACGCACTGTCCCGTCTCTATGATACCGAGGAGCGATCCGTTGAGCCAACTCTCATCATTCCACCTTCATTTCTCGTGGCACCGGTGGTATGGGAGGTGGACGCGGAGATAGAGAGAGCCTCACGTTTAGAGCAGACCCCTCCAAATTGTCCAGCGGGGGTTCAGTACGTGCCGAGGGGGGTTCGGGATAAGCTTATCCGTTGGGCTCATACTCTCCCCTCCTCGGGTCATCCTGGCATCGAGAGGACAGTGCGGAGTCTTAGAGGTAGATACTGGTGGCCCACGTTGGCTAAGGACGTGAGATTTTATGTCTCCTCCTGCTCGGTTTGCGCTCAGAGCAAGGCTCCTCGGCACTTGCCTAGAGGGAAGTTACAGCCCCTCCCCGTTCCACAACGGCCGTGGACACACTTATCGGTGGACTTTCTTACCGATCTTCCCCCCTCTCAGGGAAGTACTACGATTTTGGTCGTTGTGGATCGGTTCTCTAAGTCCTGCCGTCTCATCCCGTTGCCCGGTCTCCCTACGGCCCTGCACACTGCGGAAGCCTTGTTTACCCATGTCTTCCGGCACTATGGGGTGCCTGAGGATATCGTTTCTGATCGGGGCCCCCAATTCACGTCCAGAGTTTGGAGGGCGTTTATGGAGAGACTGGGGGTCTCGGTCAGCTTGACCTCGGGTTTTCACCCCGAGAGTAATGGGCAGGTGGAGCGCGTAAACCAGGATGTGGGCAGGTTTCTGCGGTCATATTGCCGGGACCGGCCTGGTGAGTGGGCGAGGTATGTTCCTTGGGCTGAGCTCGCTCAGAACTCCCTCCGCCACTCCTCAACGAACATGTCCCCGTTTGAGTGTGTGTTAGGTTACCAGCCGGTCCTGGCCCCATGGCACCAGAGTCAGACCGAGGCTCCTGCGGTAGAGGAATGGGTACAGCGCTCCAAGGACACCTGGAAAACCGTCCAGGAATCGCTAAGGTTAGCAGGACAACGGCAGAAGAGGAGCGCTGACCAGCACCGCTGTGAGGCCCCCGTGTTCACACCGGGGGACAGGGTCTGGCTCTCGACCCGAAACCTGCCTCTCCGCCTGCCCTGTCGGAAGCTGGGGTCGCAGTGTGTGGGGCCGTTTAAAGTCCTGAGGAGAATAAACGAGGTGTGTTATAGGTTACAACTTCCTAGGTATTACCGTTTAACCCCTCGTTTCATGTGTCTCTCCTCAGGCCGGTGGTGGCTGGTCCCCTGCAAGAAGGTGAGGTGCCTGAGGTCCCTCCACCCCCTCTGGAGATCGAGGGGTCCCCGGCGTACACAGTACGTGATATTCTGGACTCGAGACGCCGGGTGGGGGGCCTACAGTACCTCGTGGATTGGGAGGAGTACGGTCCGGAGGAGAGATGCTGGGTTCCGGTGGGGGACATTTTAGATCCTTCTCTTCTGAGAGATTTCCATCGCCTCCACCCGGATCGCCCGGCACCTCGCCCTCCGGGTCGTCCTCGAGGACGGTGGCGGCGCGCTGCGGGAGCCGCGCGTCAGGAGGGGGGTAATGTCACGACTTCCGCCGAGGTTGGCTCCCCTGCCTGTTCGGGCGGTGCTCGGCGGTCGTCGTCACCGTCCTACTAGCCGCTACCGATCCCTTTTTCGTTTATCTGTTTGTGTGTTCTGATTATTTGCACCTCTGGGTTTTTTTTATTTCGTAATGAGCTTCCCTATATTTAGGAGTTTGACCCGCCCTTGTTTTGTGCGGGATTGTTTTTTGTTACGTGCGTTGTATGTTGGGTTGTGTCAAGTGTTTTTCTGCGCCCTGTATGTTCGGGCTTTATATTTTGGTTAAGCAGTAAAAGGAATATTTTTCCCCCAAGCGGCTCTCTCTGCGTCTGATTCTTTTCACACCCTTTTACGATCGTGACATATATACTACTGTGTCGAAGTATAAAATACTGCTTCTAGAAAAATAAACTCCTGTGTATAGAAGAATATTACTACTGTGTCTAGAAGTATAACCTACTGTGTTTAGAAGTATAAACTACTGTGTCTAGAAGTATAAACTACTGTCCTAGAAGTATATTACTACAGTGTCTGGAAGTTTAAACTCCTGTGTCGAAGTATAAAATACTGCTTCTAGAAAAATAAACTCCTGCGTATAGAAGTATATTACTACTGTGTCTAGAAGTATAAACTACTGTGTCTAGAAGTTTAAACTACTATGTATATAAGTATATTACTACTGTGTCTAGAAGTATAAACTACTGTGTCTAGAAGTATATTACTACTGTGTTTAGAAGTATAAACTACTGTGTCTAGAAGTATATTACTACTGTGTCTGGAAGTTTAAACTCCTGTGTCTATAAGTATAAACTACTGTGTCTAGAGTATAAACTACTGTGTCTCGAAGTGTAAACTAATGTGTCTGGAAGTATAAACTCCTATGTCGAAGTATATACTACTCTTTCAAGAAGTATAAACTACTGTGTCTAGAAGTATAAACTACTGTGTCTAGAAGTATAAACTACTGTGTCTAGAAGTAAAAACTAATGTCTCTAAAGTATAAACTACTGTGTCTAGAAGTATAAACTACTGTGTCAAGTATAAACCCTGTGTCTAAAGTATAAAATACTGTTTCCAGAGTATAAACAATTTTGTCTAAAAGTATATTACTACTGTGTCTACAAGTATAAACTACTGTGTCTAGAAGTATATTACTACTGTGTCTGGAAGTTTAAACTCCTGTGTCTATAAGTATAAACTACTGTGTCTAGAGTATAAACTACTGTGTCTCGAAGTGTAAACTAATGTGTCTGGAAGTATAAACTCCTATGTCGAAGTATATACTACTCTTTCAAGAAGTATAAACTACTGTGTCTAGAAGTATAAACTACTGTGTCTAGAAGTATAAACTACTGTGTCTAGAAGTAAAAACTAATGTCTCTAAAGTATAAACTACTGTGTCTAGAAGTATAAACTACTGTGTCAAGTATAAACCCTGTGTCTAAAGTATAAAATACTGTTTCCAGAGTATAAACTATTTTGTCTAAAAGTATATTACTACTGTGTCTACAAGTATAAACTACTGTGTCTAGAAGTATATTACTACTGTGTCTGGAAGTATAAACTACTGTGTCTAGAGTATAAACTACTGTGTCTAGAAGTATAAACTACTGTTTCTAGAAGTATAAACTACTGTGTCTAGAAGTATAAACTACTGTGTCTAGAGTATAAAATACTGTTTCCAGAGTATAAACTACTGTCTCTAAAAGTATAAACTACTTTGTTTAAAAGTATATTACTACTGTGTCTACAAGTATAAACTACTGTGTCTAGAAGTATATTACTACTGTGTCTGGAAGTATAAACTACTGTGTCTAGAGTATAAACTACTGTGTCTAGAAGTATAAACTACTGTTTCTAGAAGTATAAACTACTGTGTCTAGAAGTATAAACTACTGTGTCTAGAGTATAAACTACCGTGTCTAGAAGAATAAACTACTGTGTCTAGAGTATAAACTACTGTGTCTAGAAGTATAAACCCTGTGTCTAAAGTATAACCTACTCTGTCTAAAAGTAAAAACTATTGTGTCTATAAGAATATAACTACTGTGTCTGGAAGTATAAAATACTGTTTCTAGAAGTATAACCTACTGTGTCAAGTATAAACCCTGTGTCTAAAGTATAAAATACTGTTTCCAGAGTATAAACTACTGTCTCTAAAAGTATAAACTACTTTGTCTAAAAGTATATTACTACTGTGTCTACAAGTATAAACTACTGTGTCTAGAAGTATATTACTACTGTGTCTAGAAGTATGAACTACTGTGTCTAGAAGTATAAACTACTGTGTCTAGAAGTATAAACTACTGTGTCTAGAAGTATAAACTACTGTGTCTAGAAGTATCAACTACTGTGTCTAGAAGTATCAACTACTGTGTCTGAAGTATCAACTACTGTGTCTGAAGTATCAACTACTGTGTCTGAAGTATCAACTACTGTGTCTGAAGTATCAACTACTGTGTCTGAAGTATCAACTACTGTGTCTGAAGTATCAACTACTGTGTCTGAAGTATCAACTACTGTGTCTGAAGTATCAACTACTGTGTCTGAAGTATCAACTACTGTGTCTGAAGTATCAACTACTGTGTCTGAAGTATCAACTACTGTGTCTGAAGTATCAACTACTGTGTCTGAAGTATCAACTACTGTGTCTGAAGTATCAACTACTGTGTCTGAAGTATCAACTACTGTGTCTGAAGTATCAACTACTGTGTCTGAAGTATCAACTACTGTGTCTGAAGTATCAACTACTGTGTCTAGAAGTATCAACTACTGTGTCTAGAAGTATCAACTACTGTGTCTAGAAGTATCAACTACTGTGTCTAGAAGTATCAACTACTGTGTCTAGAAGTATCAACTACTGTGTCTAGAAGTATCAACTACTGTGTCTAGAAGTATCAACTACTGTGTCTAGAAGTATCAACTACTGTGTCTAGAAGTATCAACTACTGTGTCTAGAAGTATCAACTACTGTGTCTAGAAGTATCAACTACTGTGTCTAGTAGTATCAACTACTGTGTCTAGAAGTATCAACTACTGTGTCTAGAAGTATCAACTACTGTGTCTAGAAGTATCAACTACTGTGTCTAGAAGTATCAACTACTGTGTCTAGAAGTATCAACTACTGTGTCTAGAAGTATCAACTACTGTGTCTAGAAGTATCAACTACTGTGTCTAGAAGTATCAACTACTGTGTCTAGAAGTATCAACTACTGTGTCTAGAAGTATCAACTACTGTGTCTAGAAGTATCAACTACTGTGTCTAGAAGTATCAACTACTGTGTCTAGAAGTATCAACTACTGTGTCTAGAAGTATCAACTACTGTGTCTAGAAGTATCAACTACTGTGTCTAGAAGTATCAACTACTGTGTCTAGAAGTATCAACTACTGTGTCTAGAAGTATCAACTACTGTGTCTAGAAGTATCAACTACTGTGTCTAGAAGTATCAACTACTGTGTCTAGAAGTATCAACTACTGTGTCTAGAAGTATCAACTACTGTGTCTAGAAGTATCAACTACTGTGTCTAGAAGTATCAACTACTGTGTCTAGAAGTATCAACTACTGTGTCTAGAAGTATCAACTACTGTGTCTAGAAGTATCAACTACTGTGTCTGAAGTATCAACTACTGTGTCTGAAGTATCAACTACTGTGTCTGAAGTATCAACTACTGTGTCTAGAGTATAAACTACTGTGTCTAGAAGTATAAACTACTGTTTCTAGAAGTATAAACTACTGTGTCTAGAAGTATAAACTACTGTGTCTAGAGTATAAACTACCGTGTCTAGAAGAATAAACTACTGTGTCTAGAGTATAAACTACTGTGTCTAGAAGTATAAACCCTGTGTCTAAAGTATAACCTACTCTGTCTAAAAGTAAAAACTATTGTGTCTATAAGAATATAACTACTGTGTCTGGAAGTATAAAATACTGTTTCTAGAAGTATAACCTACTGTGTCAAGTATAAACCCTGTGTCTAAAGTATAAAATACTGTTTCCAGAGTATAAACTACTGTCTCTAAAAGTATAAACTACTTTGTCTAAAAGTATATTACTACTGTGTCTACAAGTATAAACTACTGTGTCTAGAAGTATATTACTACTGTGTCTAGAAGTATGAACTACTGTGTCTAGAAGTATAAACTACTGTGTCTAGAAGTATAAACTACTGTGTCTAGAAGTATAAACTACTGTGTCTAGAAGTATAAACTACTGTGTCTAGAAGTATAAACTACTGTGTCTAGAAGTATCAACTACTGTGTCTAGAAGTATCAACTACTGTGTCTGAAGTATCAACTACTGTGTCTGAAGTATCAACTACTGTGTCTGAAGTATCAACTACTGTGTCTGAAGTATCAACTACTGTGTCTGAAGTATCAACTACTGTGTCTGAAGTATCAACTACTGTGTCTGAAGTATCAACTACTGTGTCTGAAGTATCAACTACTGTGTCTGAAGTATCAACTACTGTGTCTGAAGTATCAACTACTGTGTCTGAAGTATCAACTACTGTGTCTGAAGTATCAACTACTGTGTCTGAAGTATCAACTACTGTGTCTGAAGTATCAACTACTGTGTCTGAAGTATCAACTACTGTGTCTGAAGTATCAACTACTGTGTCTGAAGTATCAACTACTGTGTCTGAAGTATCAACTACTGTGTCTGAAGTATCAACTACTGTGTCTGAAGTATCAACTACTGTGTCTAGAAGTATCAACTACTGTGTCTAGAAGTATCAACTACTGTGTCTAGAAGTATCAACTACTGTGTCTAGAAGTATCAACTACTGTGTCTAGAAGTATCAACTACTGTGTCTAGAAGTATCAACTACTGTGTCTAGAAGTATCAACTACTGTGTCTAGAAGTATCAACTACTGTGTCTAGAAGTATCAACTACTGTGTCTAGAAGTATCAACTACTGTGTCTAGAAGTATCAACTACTGTGTCTAGAAGTATCAACTACTGTGTCTAGAAGTATCAACTACTGTGTCTAGAAGTATCAACTACTGTGTCTAGAAGTATCAACTACTGTGTCTAGAAGTATCAACTACTGTGTCTAGAAGTATCAACTACTGTGTCTAGAAGTATCAACTACTGTGTCTAGAAGTATCAACTACTGTGTCTAGAAGTATCAACTACTGTGTCTAGAAGTATCAACTACTGTGTCTGAAGTATCAACTACTGTGTCTGAAGTATCAACTACTGTGTCTGAAGTATCAACTACTGTGTCTGAAGTATCAACTACTGTGTCTGAAGTATCAACTACTGTGTCTGAAGTATCAACTACTGTGTCTGAAGTATCAACTACTGTGTCTGAAGTATCAACTACTGTGTCTGGAAGTGTAAACTACTGTGTCTAGAAGTATCAACTACTGTGTCTAGAAGTATCAACTACTGTGTCTAGAAGTATCAACTACTGTGTCTAGAAGTATCAACTACTGTGTCTAGAAGTATCAACTACTGTGTCTAGAAGTATCAACTACTGTGTCTAGAAGTATCAACTACTGTGTCTAGAAGTATCAACTACTGTGTCTAAAAGTATCAACTACTGTGTCTAGAAGTATCAACTACTGTGTCTAGAAGTATCAACTACTGTGTCTAGAAGTATCAACTACTGTGTCTAGAAGTATCAACTACTGTGTCTAGAAGTATCAACTACTGTGTCTAGAAGTATCAACTACTGTGTCTAGAAGTATCAACTACTGTGTCTAGAAGTATCAACTACTGTGTCTAGAAGTATCAACTACTGTGTCTAGAAGTATCAACTACTGTGTCTAGAAGTATCAACTACTGTGTCTAGAAGTATCAACTACTGTGTCTAGAAGTATCAACTACTGTGTCTAGAAGTATCAACTACTGTGTCTGAAGTATCAACTACTGTGTCTGAAGTATCAACTGTGTCTGAAGTATCAACTACTGTGTCTGGAGTATCAACTACTGTGTCTGAAGTATCAACTACTGTGTCTGAAGTATCAACTACTGTGTCTGAAGTATCAACTACTGTGTCTGAAGTATCAACTACTGTGTCTGAAGTATCAACTACTGTGTCTGAAGTATCAACTACTGTGTCTAGAAGTATCAACTACTGTGTCTAGAAGTATCAACTACTGTGTCTAGAAGTATCAACTACTGTGTCTAGAAGTATCAACTACTGTGTCTAGAAGTATCAACTACTGTGTCTAGAAGTATCAACTACTGTGTCTAGAAGTATCAACTACTGTGTCTAGAAGTATCAACTACTGTGTCTGAAGTATCAACTACTGTGTCTGAAGTATCAACTACTGTGTCTGAAGTATCAACTACTGTGTCTGAAGTATCAACTACTGTGTCTGAAGTATCAACTACTGTGTCTGAAGTATCAACTACTGTGTCTGAAGTATCAACTACTGTGTCTGAAGTATCAACTACTGTGTCTGAAGTATCAACTACTGTGT